>NW_017307096.1:706378-760957 GCF_000935625.1 Nanorana parkeri
TGCTTCATCAGCTTCTTTTGGGGGGTCCTAGGTGACATTAGGGGTCTTGGAGACCCCTGATGTCTCCATAAAGAGGACCTGTCACATATTTTGCTATCACATAAGGGGGTTTTATTAGCCCCCGTATGTGATAGCAATAAAGTTTAGTAAAAAAAAAGGAAATAAAATTAAAGTCCCCCCCAAAAAAAATTTTTAAGTTACACATAAAGAATTTAAAAAAAATAAAAAAATGTAAAAGTCCCCACCCATACATACGCGCATGCAAACATGCGTCGGGGGCGCATACGTGCAAAAAAGACGATTGCGCCCATTACACCGCACATGTTACATATCGCCGCGAACGTCGGAGTGAGAGCAATAAGTCTAGGGCCATCAATCACTGATAACACTAAACTGATGAGCGGTAAAAGCTTTTAAAGCGTCGCCTATGGCCAATTTTGGGTATGGTAGTTTTCTGCAATATCGCAGGTGCGCGCAATTTTAAAGCTTGACATGTTTGGTGTCTATTTAACCGACGTGACCCCGACTTTTATATTTTACCGAAAAACTGGATAATAATTGTTTCCTAACATAATGTAAAAAAACTTTTGGTGTCGATTTACCCGATGTGACCCGTTCAAAATTTTCGGTACTTTTTGAAAATTATACAGTAAAAAAAAAAACCCCAGTGGTGATTAAATACCACCAAAATAAAGCTCTGTCTGTCCCCAAAAAATGGTATAAAATTCATTTCAGTACAGCGTTGCATGACGGAATAAACGTCAGTCAAAGTATCGCAGCGCTGAACACTGAAAAATGGCCTGGACAGGAAGGGGTTCTAAACACCTGGTCTTGAAGTGGTTAAACCCAGATCAGGGTCCTCAAAGCATTTGCCAAACTGAAATGCTAATTTTTATATCTTTTCTATTTGGGTTTGTCAAGCAGCTCTGCCTCCCTGGTAATAAATGAGTACTTTTCCCACTAGTTTTCAGTATTATTAGGCCTGTTTTGTAGTAAAATACAAAAGCCAGTAAAAACATTTCTGTATGAAGTATTCTCCACTGGTTGTTGGGATAATTTCTGTTCAGTTTGCAAAACATGTGATGCAAACATTTCAAACTTTAAAAAGGTTGGGAACCTTATCTGTAGTAGTTTTAAATTGTCACTGAAACAACTGTTCATAATACATTTATGAACAAATGCCACTTTTCTCTATAATAGTATGAGAAAATTGTTCTGGGAATTTGAAAATCATTTTTTGCGGTAGATAAAAAGAACATAATTGCTTACATTTCAGGCTCCTTTCTTTGTTTGGTATGTAATTTCTGACTTTTCTTAACCACTTAAAGCTTTTACCAATCATCAGTTTAGTGAATAATGAATAATTTATCCGTGAATAATAGCCCTAGAATTATTGTTCACACTCTGACGTTCGCGGTGATATGTAACATGTGCGGTGTAATAGGCACAACTGTCGTTTTTGCACGCATGCGCACCAGACACATGTTTGCGTTTGTGTATGTCGGGCTGGGGATGTTAAACTAGTTTGTATTTTTTTAATTCTTTTTTGTGTGACTTTAATTATTTTTTGCAACTTTTTTTTTTTTTCACTTAACTTTATTGTTATAACATAGGGGGCTAAGAAGCCCCCTATGTTATAGCAAAGAGGATGTGACAGATCCTCTTTATGGAGACATCAGGGGACATCAGCTCCCGCTCCAGGCCCGCCCCTGCAAATAGTCCAGGCCGAGCTAACCCGAATCGTGGCTGGAGCATGCCATCCTGAATAGCGGCCAGGCCGAGCCCACCTGAATTGCTGCCGAGCTGACCCGACCGCCTGTAGCCTGCACTGACCACCTGAGAGCCTGCACTGGCCCCCTGAGAGCTGCACTGGCCATCTGAGAACCTGAACAGCCTCCTAAGAGCCTTCACAGCCACCCTAAACTCCACACAGCTCTCCTGAGACCCTGGAGACATCAGGCTGTGAACCCGGAGCAACACATAGTATGTAGCTTCATATTATTCTGCATTGCTGTATAGTATTGCTGGGATTTGTAGTCCTCCATGGCTGATAAGTATAATTCTGCAGTGCTTTACAATGTATTGCTGGGATTTGTAGTCCTCTATAGCGACCAGGCAGCCACGGCCCTCTATTTAGGAATATCAGAGACCTATCTGATATGCCTGAGCAGAAAGCTGCATCTGCTGCGGTCGCAGCCGACCAGTCTCACTGACCGGCTGGAGCACGCGCTGACCACCTGAGAGCCCGCACTGACCACTGGTGCCCACACTGACCACCTCAGGGCCCGCAATTACCCCCTGAGAGCCCACACTGACCACCTGGGAGTCTTTACTGGCCCCCTGAGAGCAGCACTGGCCACCTAAGAACCTTAACAGCCTCCTGAGAGCTTGCACAGCCCCTCTAAACAGTGCACAACTCTCCCGAGACCCTGGAGACATCAGGCTGCAAACCGGGAGCAACACAGAGTATGGAGCTTCATATTATTCTGCATTGCTACATAAAGTATTGCTAGAATTTGTAGTCATCTATAGGTGATGGTATTATTCTGCAGTGCTTTACAATGTATTGCTGGGATTTGTAGTCCTCTACAGCTGATGGTATTATTCTGGAGTGCGTTACAATTTATTGCTGGGATTTGTAGTCCTCTATAGTTGTATTATTCTGCATTGCTGTAAAAAAATTTGCAGGGATTTGTAGTCCTCTCTGTTGGCTGTATTCTGCATTGCTGTATAATGTATTGTTAAGATTTGTGGATCCTCTACAGCTTGGAATAAGTGGCAGATCTAACAGGGTCGCAGCTGCAACCGGGCCTTGGGCCTCTACTACTGACTCCAAGCTGTAAAGATACTACAAATCACAGCCTGGACAGGAGGACATTTCCATAAAAAGGCCCACCAAAATCCTCAGCACCAGGCCAGTGATGCTCTTAATCCAGCCATGACCAGAAGGGTAGCTTATATAAAGTTATAGCCAAAAAAGGTCAGCCACCCTGCACATCTGGGGTCATATACAACCATTTCACTTATAAATATCATGTCAAAATAATCTGTAAAATGATAACTAACAGAACATTCTGGGGAACATTCTACCAGGCCTTGTTTATCCTGCACAAGTGGACTTCATTAAAGGCTGTGCCATAGTCACTAATATGCCACATGGGATGGTTTGGCTGGCAGGGGGCTTGAGGTACTCCAACTTCCTGCTAGAATCTGCTGCAACTTTATCTTGGAGGCTGAAATCTGTTTTACACAGCAAACTGCCAGCCCTCGCTCTCATGCTTCATGCAAATACAGTTTCTCTGAATGATTTTATAGCATGGTGGGAGGTCCACAAAAAGATGAAGCTCTCATCTCACATTTTACCACACTACCAAACCTAAAACCTTTCAGGACTTTGTGTCTGAATACCTTCATTTAAAATATATTCCTTTCTTTATGAAAAGAAGGCTGTAGTATGAAGTTGCGTATGTCTTACAATATATCTTCTAAAATCTTGTTATGGAGGTTCCTAGGTATTTTAATACAAATGTTGCAAATTATGTGAAATTCAACTTTACTTGTGTTTACATATATTTTCAGGTTATGGGATTGGTCTTCCTCCAAACTCTCCTCTAACTTCAAATATATCAGAATTAATCAGCCAGTATAAATCAAGTGGATATATGGATACGCTTCATGACAAGTGGTATAAAGTGGTGCCTTGCGGAAAGAGAAGCTTTGCTGTCACGGAGGTATGTGAAATTAGTGTTAACACTTTTTAACTTACATTTTCAGGGTGGGAAAAAACACTTGCTTTAAAGAGCACACCATAAAGGTATCTGTGTATTGATCATACTTATGAGATGATCAATAGAAACCTTGACTATTGCCAATTTTAATACCTTTCTTTAAAGATGTAACCCCTAGTTAGGAATCTACCAATTTGAAGCATGCAGAAATCAATGGGATAATAAAAGGGAACATCAACATGAGAATGCATTTCACTAGCCAAAGCTGCCTATAAATGACCACATGTTCTTTAGTAATATGACCTGTCTTAGAATGACTAGTGATTTTAGATTAGTGTACGATAAGAAATGAACAATAGAACGTACTCCTGAGTAGTTGTCAGCATCAGAGGTTTTCAAACGAGCTTGATACTCTTTGCAGCCAGTAAGTAAACATTTTGGACTCTTAGAAAAAGCCCCCACATAATGATTAAATGCATTGCAGTGAATTGTTAGAAGATTCACTGACTGACAATGTGCAGTGCTTGCTCCAAATATTTCCCATACAGTATCGCAATTCAGATATCTGCCTTTGTTTGCCAACTTATACTGGCTATATATTAGGCATATATGTTTACTTTCCATGTAAATGTTAGTGATAAACAAACTGATCTAGTAGATAAAAATCCAACCTGGTTAATAGATAACGACCATGGATAGGGAATATAATGCAATACTTACTGCAAATAAATTAAAATGAACAGCGATATTCTACTGAAACCAGAGTATACAAGTGGGGCAAGGTTTTTTTTTTGTTTTTTTTTTGTTTTTTTTCTCTCTTTCTTTCTCTATCTATCTATACATCTATCTATCTATACATCTATCTATACATATACATATACATCTATCTATACATATACATATACATCTATCTATACATATACATATACATCTATCTATACATATACATCTATCTATACATATACATCTATCTATACATATACATCTATCTATACATATACATCTATCTATACATATACATCTATCTATACATATACATCTATCTATACATATACATATACATATATATATACATATACATATACATATACATCTATCTATACATATACATATACATCTATCTATACATATACATATACATCTATCTATACATATACATATACATTTCAATTGATTATATTTAAAATTGCACATCTTAAAATATGAACTATGAAGTAAAATCTACCTCATTGTGTGTAATGTATGTAGTCGCGGTTGCTAAAAGGTATAATTGTTAAAATAGCTGATACATTTCTCTTCCCCTAACAAGGGCAAAGAGGTGTCCAGGGACCACACTGTTCTGCTAATTAGACCCAGTCAGTATAGTATAATTCCACATGGGCATTTAGAAGATTGCCATTTCCACAGTGAGGTTTTTATTCTCTTAAGTGGTTTTACTCTATTTTCTTTTTTTAACTCTTATTATTTTAGTAAGTTGCCTTATGCTATAATATTGCTTTTTCCTTTTTATATGCTTTGCTAATTTAGGAACAATTAGAAAAAATACAGTTTACAACATGTAGCACATTATATAGTTCCCATAGTCTGCATTTAAAAAGCCAACAAATGACTACCACACATGAATGTATAGACTATTAACCGGTCCACCAACTTTGCAGATCAGCCCATTTGTCCATTTAAAAAAATCCTGGAGTTTGCTGTTACTATCATTAAATATATCCCATTTAAAATTCCCTATGTGTCTCAGCTCACATACAGTGTATAGCATAATACTTATATTTGGGACTGCTGCCCTTCTTGAGATGCTCTTTGGTTACTGGATTATTTTCCAAGCAAATTATCAATATAAAAAAATATGCTTCAAGTGGTTTAACATACTTTTTCATCCCACAAAACTGTTTTTTTTTTATTGTATAGTCCTCAGCCATCAGATTTCACATCAAATCTTGTTTCATCTTTATTTTATTGGTTGAAGCCTGACATAATATCTGAAACAATGACAGTTTTAGTCCCTGTAATAATAAACACAACTTTTATGTCTAATGATATCAGTGATTGGTTATTTTTGCATAACTAAAATAATCTTTTGGGACATTATATCACAGAAATTACTGCGCTGGGAATGCGTGCCTAACTACCTGATTGGACCAGCCGCAACAATGTGTATAGGTGAACAAATGTAAAGCAAATATGTTGCGCTCGGTCTATGTGAACCAACTGCACACTAAAGTGTTAATAAACAAATCTGTGTAAAATTACAACAATCCGTGTGAAAAAATTGATGCAAGTGGATTATTTACATATGACTAGAAGGTTCAACACACAAACATAATAAGAATAATAAAAATCAACACTGGAACCTTCAGAATTAGTGCCAGTGATCAACCTCATTGTTTCGGCATGTATATTTTAAACACGTGAACCTCTGGCTAGCGGTGTAGTAAAACAACACAGAAAACTAAAATTTAAATCGTGATATTAATTCAAGCTGTGAACAAACTTTGAAAAGGAAGGAGGGGCTCTGTGGTGGCCCTCCAATACTCAAAAAAAAAAAAAAAACTTAAAAACGTGCAAATAAATCAAAACTCTAAAATAATAACAGCAAAGAAACTGACATTTCATGGGGCATGTATCATTACATGCATAACCAACGAACAGCACTTTAAGAAAGGGCAACTTCCTTCTCTCAGTGACACTTGATCAATCTGTCCGGCAGTCCTCCAAACATTCACTGACAATTCCCCAAGAGAGGCTCCTTGTTAAAGAGGTCTTTTAAAGTTCTGGTTTTCCAACCCCTTCTAATGTCTCCTTGCAAGTACCGGCGTGGGTCTCTCCTTCTCCTTCGGTCACCTGATCCCTCGCCGCCCGGAATGGCGGCGTTCACCTAATGGTGTCCCCCAGGGAAAAATTGTGCCTCTTAGTCAAATGTATTTAGTGTGCGCAAAATAGAATTAGAGGTATTGGTGTGTAATGTCTATATGCGCACACTAAATACATTTGACTTATTCGATTTAATACATTGGATACACCTGTGGAATTCCCGTACAGTAGAGCTATGCATTACTAAGAGGCACGAGCTCCTACAGTTATACATTATACATTTACCATTGTCTCCTATTGGGATATAGCCCAGTTGGAGCTTATTCTGTACCAGAATAATCTTTTGGGACAGCTTCTTTAGTTTGATTCTTAGTAACATTTTCTTAGAATATGAATGAAAATTCTAGGCAATTTTCCATTAACCAGGATCTTTGCAACCAGTAAATACTGGGATTTACTGTCCACCATTAAAGCATTAAATGAACATAGCCACAGAAAATAAAGAATGGTTTGAAAATATACTTTAAAAGCTCCCCACCATGAAAAATGATATTCTTGATCAGAGTTTACCTTTGGGCAGCTACCACAGAGTTAAGTCTCCGGTGTTTAATGTGTATCATAAATCAGTGCTCTCATTTCTAGAACCAGTAGAGAACTTGATGAAATTTCACATAATTAGGTCGAAGTGAAATGGACTAGATAGAATTACAAATCCTGTGGTTCCACTGAGGTCTGGATATTATATTTCATCTTTTTCCCCCAATGAGATTTTTTTTTACATACTTGTGTTTGATCTTTTTTCTTACTTGATGTAGGTAAGAAGATCTAAAATGGATGTGCTGTTTCAAAAAAATAAATAAAATTTGGGACATAGCTGTCTTTCACAATGAAAAGTAATATCCCATGAGATCTTGACAGACAAATGCAGTCTGTCTTCTGATTCAGTGTGTAAGGATTAGTCATGCAGTAACAAAGATAGATTAAATCTGAGGAAATTGTTTTGAAGGAACACTTCATCAGTTCACCAAGCTGCTTAATTTAATATTTTAAAGTACATGTCTTTATAACGAGTTTAAGGACAGAAGAAGATCTGTTTTCCAAGGCTCAAATGTTATATAGCATATGCTTTACATAATGATGAAATACTTTAATATCTCAAATCTATATTAGAATCCCCCTAACTATAATAAATATAAACTTCTGCAAATGTAACTATGATTTCCTTAAATGAAACAGGAAAACGAAAATTGATTACTAAGGGTAAGAGTAAGGGTGTATTTTATAAATAGCTGTACTTAGGATGTGCTTCAAACTACCACTACTGTACAGTTCTACAGTAAAGGGTGCTAATCCAAGTAATATATTGTAGAGGTGGTTTATTTTCTTTTATTTATGGCTGAGCAGAATCTGCCTCCCACCAATCCCTCATGACATCATATTTATCATTGTTTCTCTCTGGAGTAGGAAAATAAAATGGTACACTAAAACATAAGTCATCACTACTGTCTCCTAAGTCAACTTTAGATGAACTTATTGTAAGGATTTGGACAAAGTATGTATATTCCTGCCATACAGCCTCCAATTCCCAGAGGGAAATGGGAAATGCTTCATTTTTATATTGTGTATTGTGTATTGTGTCTACATTGTAAATAGGCATACATATGTATATATTTACTTTAAAAATCAGTATGGTTAGATATATGGTATTAGACTTTTCTAAAAAGAAAAGAGGACCAATGTTTCCTTAAAAAAATATATGGGAATAAAAATAATAATAATAATAATAATAATTTGCATGTAGCATGCAATTGTATTATATGGCTGTTAAAGCCTTAAAATATAATCCTGACTGTTATAAAATAATAGATGAATTTTCGGACTATCCAGAAACAAAATATATTTAAATAGTAATTAGAAGTGTTCTTTTGACAACATGTATCAGGAAGTATGTATTCTGTTTGTAAGTTATTTTAAGCTTGATTGCTGACAATCTTCAGTATTTGGTACAGAAATAGTTTTAGTTTTGGAGTGGGGAAGGATTAGAAGCCATGTCCTGGTTTATACCGCTATCCATGAGACAGATTTTCCACCCACATATACAGTAGGTATCAGTAGAATGTTTAGTCTACACTATTATGATGTTCCTAGCAAAGTAATATTACTGAAAGATTCCTATTTTCTACCAATCTGTGTTAAACATTCCCTTATATGTAACAGGACCCTAAATACTTCTATTTAAAAAGGAACAAACGATCCAGCCCTCTGCCTCTTTCATGTCATTAACCCCTCCACAACACTGTCTGTTAAACAACCCTCCCGATGGGAGCACATCTGTATTATTGCTGCCAAGAAGGCCATCCTGTTGAACTGGTTGTCATCTGCCCCTCCTTCTCTAACCACCCTGAAATAATTCCTTCATAAACTGGTGTCCCTGGAGAAACTCGATGTTCAGTATAGCTGCTCACACACTGACAGATTTTTTGCCACCTGGACCCCATTTCTAACATGGGAATTGTCTTTTGAGCCAACTTACAGAAGTGATGTCTCTATTTAAAGATAGGGAGTGGTACCATAAGGCGAAATTAACTGCATCTCTTGGACCTCTGGATGTCCTCTGACGTTCCACTATGAGATATAAACTGGACTAACCCATGCTATACTCTTCTTACCCCTAGCAGTCAGACTTACCTGAATGATGCTCTAGGGTTTCAGTAGTGATTGTGATGCTTGATGCTATGCTTATTATTTTGTTGTTGTTTACTTGCATAAACTCTCTACAATTTCTTATTACTGTACACTTGTAATAACTGTGGCAAATGTTACCTGTTTTTGTAACGTTGGAAAACTTTCAATAAAAATGACATGCAAAAAAAAAGGAACAAAAAATGATTACTGAAGAAGTCAAAATGGTAGCCACAAACAGAGGGGCAACATACAATAAAATCATGGCAGAGGCTCTCACCAGTTACCTCTCTATCAAAAGTTAAACATCTAAAACCATGTAGTTTTTTACTAACACAAATGCTCTTTGCTAACTGAGACTTTTCTAGGTATGTGAGATGAAAGTGACACACATTTCCCATTTATTGGCACAATTTCACCCGACTCCCTCGGTCAGTTGATATGCTCACATGGCTTCTAATACCATCTCTATGCTGATGACACTCAAATGTATCTCTCCACTCCACAACTCACCTTTTCAGTGTCATTGCATATCACTAATTTACTAACTGACATATCAGTCTGGATGTTACAACACATCTTAAAGCTCAATCTTTCAAAAACTGAGCTCATGATATTCTGTTCCCCCCCGTGGATCCTCCCCCAACTTTTTGATCAGGATTGATAACACAGCTATTCATCCCTTCCCCAATGCCAAGGTGCAAGGTGTCATCCTTGACTTGGACCTCACCTTTCTGCCCCACATCCAATCATTATCCAAATCCGGCCATCTTCAACTGTGTAACATCTCCAAAATACGCCCCTCCATCTCCAATGAAACCACAAAGCTACTCATCCACTCACTTGTTATCGCTCGTCTTGACTATTGTAACTCCCTCCTCATTGGCCTACCCTGCACAGGCTATCCCCTCCTCAGTCTATCATGAATGCTGCTGCCAGACTTATCCACCTAACCAACCACTCAGTATATGCAACCCCCTTTGTCAATCCCTCCACTGGCTTCCAATTGCCCAAAGGATAACATTCATAATATTAACCACTTACAAAGCCATCCACGGCTTTGCCCCAGGGTACATCTCCAACCTTGTATCAAAGTATCACGCTAACCGTCCTCTCTGCTCTTCCCAAGACCTCCTGCTCTCTAGCTCCCTAGTCAGCTCCTCCCATGCTCACCTCCATGACGGCTCTATAGTCTCTCCCATTCTTTGGAACTCCTTACCCCAACCTGTCCATCTATCGCCTGCTCTGCCTGCCTTTAGGAGATCACTAAATACTCATCTCTTCAGGGAAACCTTTCCTGCCTAAAACTAACTGCTGAACTATCTCTTTCTCAAACAATTCATCCCCACACAGCTACCTCCTCATGTATCACTTGACCCTCCCTCTTAGATTGTAAGCTCTGATGGGCACGGCCCTCCTTACCATTGTGTCTTGAATTGTATTGTAATTGTAATGTTTTCCTTATATTGTAAAGCGCTGAGCAAACTGTTGGCGCTATATAAGTTCTGTATAATAATACCAATGTTGTTACCTGCGAGTGCACCAGATCATGTCTTCATCCAAGACTTCACAGGCATCTCTAAATGTGAAGAGCCTGAGCAGTTCAGCAGTTGAACTTCCATTAATACAAGAAGATTTAATACAAGAAGCCTAGAAATTACATAATTGGTTAACAAGCAGTCATTACAACTTAAAATAACAGGGATCATATCCTTAAATGCTCAATATCAAAATAAGATGTCATTATTAATTTACTACACATTGTGATTATATTTTAACCACTGAATTTACTCATGTATTCATTCTATCCCTTTCTACTCTATATAAACACAATAGAAAATAGTTAATGAAACATGTATTTTTAACTTTATGTATGTGCTGATATAAGTTTGTTATATTGAACTGTGATTTATATTTTAAAATGTAGACTTCTTGCCATCTAATTTACTTTGAAAGCCTTTGGCTCGAATAATTTAATATTCAGGCAAGATAAATTCTGTCCAGCTGCAGAAAATAAAACAGCACTATCACTATTATGTTAATTGATTTTTCATGCATATTACTTTCCCAGACTCTGCAAATGGGCATCAAACACTTCTCAGGGCTGTTTGTCATGCTCTGTATAGGAATTGGTGTATCCATTCTCACCACTATTGGAGAACATATTGTATTCAGATTGGTTCTTCCAAGGATTAAAAAGAAATCCAAGTTGAAGTACTGGCTTCATACTAGTCAGGTATGTATATGCTTATCTTTTTTGCTTTTATGATGTGTTAATATTTAATAAAGTTGTCTAAATATTTTTTTAGACTTAGAAGTGGCAAAAATATTTTCTTTTTGTAATACAAAAAAAACAGGTAATAGCTTTGGACAAAAAAACCCTAAGCTCTATCTATCTCTATCTATCACCTGTTTGCTTATTATGATAATAGTATAATGATTATGCGCACAGTGTGGTTGCCTACAATAGCCAACCATGTTTCAGTCATTGTCAAATGACCCTTACATCACTACTGTGTCCTGCAGTGACTAGGGGTCAGCAGTAGGAACCACAGGGGCATACTTTCTATTCAAAGTTGTATAGTATCAGTGCCAGATGCTCTGCTGCAGAGTGAAGTTTCAGCAAATGAGCTGCCAGTCAGGTAAGTATCTCTGTACAGGATAGTGCCATTGTAATTTTATGAACTCTCTGATGGGGTCACTTTAGAAATTAGTAACTGATTAGATTCCATGTTGATTGTACAGTATGTGCTTGTGAAACCTGGCTTCATATGAGAATGTAAATACAGTAATACCTTGGTTTAAGAGCATAATTCGTTCCGGAAGCATGCTTGTAATCCAAAGCGCTTGTATATCAAAGCGAATTTCCCCATAGGAAATAATGGAAATTCACATGATTCGTTCCACAACCCCAAAATATTCATATAAAAATGATTACAATACTGTACTGTAATATTATACTGTACAAAATATAAAGAAAAATAAACCAAATACCTGTACCTTCGTGGCTGGTGTGAGGGGGACAAGAGAGAGTAGGATTATTGTGTAGGACGACTTTCACCATCACTAACGGAATCACTGCTATCTCTTGACTCAATAGAATATTTTTCATTTTGTGAAACCTTAACAAGGAATCTATCCAATGTGACATTGCATTGTCGTTAAACAGACTCATCGCTCGCACTGCTACAGCCTTATTCAGGTGGTGCTTTTCTATAACATTTTGCTCTTATTGCAAGACATTGCTTGTATATCAAGGCAAAATTTTTCAGAAATGTTTGCTTGTCTTGCAAAACGCTCTCAAACCAAGTTACTTGTAAACCAAGGTATTACTGTACTGGTTATATTTGTGTTAAAACATGGTTCCTTATGACTTGACTTTTATGGCTGGCTTTGGGTTAATCTTTATGGGTTCCTAATTGTCAGTGTTATATTTGTGTTATTCATACTGAAAAACTGAATAAAACAACAACCAAAATAAGAAGCAGGTCAATCCTAGTCCATCAGGGTACCCTGTTCTCTAACAATATTTGCTGAGTAGAGAGATGTGATTGCTACTGCCTCGTAAAATGGTTATAGCATTTGCTCAGAAGTCAGTTTAATTCTGTCATATTGCTCAATAACTTTTAGAACAGCTACTGCCATGAATGTAGTACCTGAATACCTGGATAGTTACTCTGTTTAACTGCTATGATACATTAACCACTATCATCTCATGCTACTTAGTGATTTAAATTGAAACTTTAATTCTGTAAACAAATATTAATCTGTACGTGTGCCACTGAACAGATTTACAATATAGGAAATGAATCTACAGCTGGTTCCATAGAGTGCTTTCTGTACTCTTGACAAAGGTTACTAGACTTCTTTGCATAATACTTGTAGTATCTAAATGAAGAGCACCCAGCTTGTTGTTTCAGGTGTTTTTTACACATTCAGGAAGCCAATTTAATAATTACTTTTGAGAACATTCTAGTGATACAAATGGATGCTTTAGACAATTTCCTCAATCTGCAATTCTGGCCTGATTGCTGTGGAAATATGGCAATTAAGAGACATAGCCCTTCAGTTGCTAGATTTAATTTATAATGATATTCTTTGGTATTGATCCATCCATAACAAAGTCATGCCCAACAGCATTTGCTGCATGCATGGGGACCATAGCTAATATTTAATGTATATGCTTATTGTTTCTTTAAAAAAAAAAAAAAAAGAAACAATAGAAAAAGAAATTACCTTTTCTTAAGAGAAGTCCTGGTTGCCTTAAAGTTATATTGATGTACTTTTTCTAATTTGTACTGCACAGATGTAATTATATTGCAAATGAGTCACTTGTCATCAGGAGGTTAAATACTAATTAGCATGAGATTAAAATCCCCTATGTAGCTTAGCCTCAAATATATTATTTGATCATTTAACACATTGACAGCTGTACGATATCATATCCATGGGATGAAATGCATAGATTGGACATGCTACAACTTTTAACACTGGTACACACAGTAAAGCAGACTGTTCTACCTTTCTTAATTAAACCAATATATTTTATGCCTTGCACTTGTAGCTTTATAAATCAAAAACAGCTCTGTACAATTAGAAACCCATAGACATGTAAACATATAAATACACTATAGGGTGAAAAACCAGTCTACTTGCTCGGGAGTCTTTTCTTTCATTATAGTTGTGTATATGTATCAACCTGAGGAAGGGGTTTGGCTATAGAGAAAAAGTCATACTCTTTCTTCCCCTTCAGTGAATGCACCAGGCAGACTGCCATTAATACACTTACCGTACCTCATTATGTTGAAAACAGGACAAATGTTAACTGAATAAAAAACAAATAACTTGCATCTTCAGAACCCTAAACTAATAACTGATCTAGAACACAGGGACACAACCTTACATGGGTTAACCTGCTATAAAAGGAAAAAAATGCATCCTGATCCTCAGACAACTGTATAAATCACTGGAGCTCCCTAAGTTTAGTGCTGGTGACCAGCACAAATATACATCGATCGGCCATAACATTATGACCATCTGCCTACATCTGTTGAGTAAACGGGGAATAGTTGCGATTTATATTGAATAAGCAATCCTGGACAAACAGCGAGACCTTAATGTGAGTGTGGAGGAAAACTCAGTGGGCTCTGTTAGATCCCATGAAATACCACAATGCCCGAAAACAGCTATGACAAGGCGAGTTGGCGCTGCCTTTAAATAGACATCTGACCCAAAACAAAAACACAGGGGAATTTATCAAAACAGGTGCAGGCAAAAATTGCATCAGCTGTGCATGGCAACGAATCAGCATCTCTCTCATTTTTAAATCTCAACTGAACAAACTGAAGAGATAAGCTGATTGGTTGCCATCAGATTTTGTCTGCTCTAGTTTTGATAAATTCCCCTCAGAGTGTATAATCCCATGTTAGGGGCAGCACAAATAGCATTTATTTCAGAACAAACGGCTGTATTATGAAATGCTGTTCCTATATTTATGATGGCAGCCCCATCACAAGGATAAGGTACTTTAGGCTAACAACCTACAAGTCTCATAGAATATGTATATGAAATTCTAACTGGTATACCCTACTTCAGTAACCAAACACCCACCACTCTGTACTAGACTGTACTATTATAGTTGCTTGAAGTGATTCTGTTGCTAAATACTGTGCATGCAGGTAAACGTGCTCCTTAAGAAAGTATATAAATACATTTCCTGCGTCCTTTACCACTTAATTATGGTGAAAAATTATGCGGCCACACGTGACTGTACCACACTGCGCTCAGTGGTTCCTGCAACCTGCCCCTACATCACTACAGTATGTCAGAGAACACTTTCATTTGTACCTTCAGTTTGCCAACATTTTTTACAGATGCCCAATGATGAACAGCTTTTTTAAAGCTATCATTGCTCATCCCACACACATATCAGTGCTTTCTTTTTGTTCTGAGCACTTTGGAGATTTTTTAAAACATGACATTGTATAACTGTAGTACATCATCTTCAAAAATGGACAAGTATGTTAAATGAACTGATTAATCCTTGATCCATGCTTTATTTATCCAATAACTACACCCAGTGGTTTGTATACCTACTTTGCCGGTAGTATGTCCTATAATGTATAACTGTCCAGTGTAAATAAAAACTTGCTATACTTCTAGTGCTGCAAGATAAATTGATGTAGAGACTATATAAAAAGTAAATTTTTTATACAGACTATATAATAAGTACATTTTTTATACATCTGCAGAATATAACATTGTTTAACAAATGCCCTCCTTTTAAAACAGCGTCTACACAGAGCTTTAAATACATCATTCAATGAAGACAAGTTTCAACAGAAATTACAACGGCTAGAGAAGAGGTAAGCTGCATTTTTTTACTTTGAACTCTAAGGCTTGCATCTGTATAAAGGAATGGCCTAAGCATGTGCAATAGCGCTAAAATTCAAGCATGTCTCCATGTAAGCATATGCGATTCTGCATCAGTGTATTTGTGTTGTACCTCCTGTATGACTAGGGCTTTTTCATACCTCTATGCCCAAACAAAATTTGGTAGTATACATAAATACAGAAATTTTAGTTTGGCAGTCCAGTCAAATTTTCACAGAAGCCCCCGATATACAGAGTGGGTCTAGTGACAGCCAAATCTGACAGGCTCTTAGATACGAAGAGCGAGACTGGCTGTCAAACTGACAGGTAAACCCTTCAAGCTACACTGGTGAGCCAGTGCTGCAAGATTGGGCTGTCATTGGACAGCTAGTCCTTCTCTGTGTATCAGAAGACAGTAGCCCCTTTATGAATGAAGGCTAAAAACAGCCTTTTCAAATTAGTGTTTGTCAGTTCCAACAAACTTAAAAAAATACATATTTTCTTTTCACGAAAGTTGTTCCTTATAACACATTATTAAACCTATTTTAAGGTTGCATCATAAATATTTTTGTATTTTGTATGCTAGTCGCTCATGATGATAAAGCAATGCTCAAATTGTTTTAGCATATTGGCCAGTGGGTACTGCAGACTTTAGCTGTGCACACTGCTGATTGGTTAACTGATTACAGGCACTTCTAAATGCATTAAATACAGTATGAAAACCTTCTGCTCTTAGGATTTAGCTGGCTCAAACTGAGCTGCTAACACTCCAGATGGCTTTCTCAGCACTATTGACTTATATTAATTCATATAAACATTGTAGCACTATTGTATTCTTGATTATTCCTTAAATCCTGTGGTGATGTAAAGTGCTTGGTATATCCATCCTAACTGCTCCTTACTTATCTTAACTCAATATATAAACAGTCATATACTGTACCCATGTGCAATCACCATACATTGCTATGGTATAAATATTCACAATCTAGGAATATAAATACATAAATATGAATGTGCCAATTCTTATTCCACAATGTCAAAAAGTCCACAATAACCACAGTTATGTATGAGTTCTTATCATACTGCATCAAAAAGTCTATAATAATCACAATCTTATGCAATATCACATGTCACTCTCCACAAAAATGCAGTGTATCTTCTGTGCTGTGATTTCCACAACACAAACCCATGGTACGCTTTAGTTTAACCACTTGAACACCAGAATGTTAAACCCCGCTTCCTGGCCAGGCCATTTTTCAGTGTTCAGCGCTGCGGTACTTTGACTGACATTTATACTGTCATGAAACGCTGTACTGAAATTAATTTTATACCATTTTTTGGGGACCGATGGAGCTTTCTTTTGGTGGTATTTAATCGCCACTAGGGTTTTTATTTTTTATTATATAACAAAAAAGTACCCTACATTTCGTTAAAAAAAACTGTTACCCTATGAAATGTTATGAAACATTTATTATAACCCCAATTTTTTGGTAACATATAAAAGACGGGGTCACGTCGGGTAAATAGACACCAAGCATGCAAAGCTTTAAAATTGTGCACGCCCACGAAATCGCAGAAAACGACCACACCCAAAATTGGCCATAGGTGACACTTTAAAAGCTTTTACCTCTCATAAGTTTAGTGTTATCAGTAATTAATGGTCCTAAAATGATTGCTCTCATTCCGACATTCGTGGCGATATGTTTCATATGCGGCACAATAGGCGGAATCATTGTTTTTGCACGTTGGTGCAATCGACACATGTTTGCGTGTGTATGTTGGGTGGGGGCGGGGGACTTAAAAACATTTTTTTTACACTTAACTTTATTGCTATCACATAAGGGACTAATAAATCCCCTATTTGGTAGCCAATCCACATGACAGATCCTCTTTATGGAGACATCAGGGGACTCTAAGAGACCTAATGTCACCTAGGGACCCCCAGAGAAGCTAATATAGCAGAGATTTGCTTCACCAGCCTCTCATCAGTGTTCTGTACCGGAGAGTGACACTGAATGCAGGAAGTGATGTAATATACATTACTTCCTGCATTCGGGGACTGAGAAGAGATAAAAGGGAGATTGTGTACTGATCTCCCTTTGATCTCCACTGACAGCATCACCGTGCCCGTCCCAGCCGCGCCAGGCACAGCGGATCTAGGGACCGGCAGCGGTGGTGGGGTGACGGTGGAGGTACGGGTGGTGCACACCCACAGCTACTGCAAGCGATCATGGGATTTATCTTCTCTTAGTTCCATAATCTCTTATAACCCACATGGGTATGAAAAAATGGTAAACCACATAAAACCATATAAGACTCTTTATTAATAAAAACGTAAAAACACACTCACATAATTAGGTGCAGTCAATTTTGTGTACATAGACCTGTGCCTCAGGCTTGACTAGTTTACAATATCCTAGGGTATCATCTGCCATACTCCAGGATGCAGAAGTCCTCTATCTCTCAAAACTTTTGGGTCTGCTTGTGGTTTAGCTTCGCCCTACGTGCAATGTCAATGACTTCACAAGATGTTACATCAGGGGGTATGTCTAAAGGCATGCTGGAAGCAAGTTCAGATGCAAAATGATTGATGGCAGAGAATGCTAATAGTTGAGAGAGGGGGTCAACAATCCTACAGATCATGGGGAGAAGTGATTGATGACTGATGAAGGTAGTTCAGACAGGAAATGTAGGTGGGCAAAAGAAAGCTGCTGCAGCTTCAAAGGGTTATATTATGGAGATCCAAGTTTACAGGAAACTGAGAGTAATCAGGTTGTTTTTCTCCCAACTGTGGGAAAAAACAGGCAATACTGGAGTTCAGTTTTAAATGCTAATTCCCTGACTGTTTTGGGTCTGTGGTGACTTAGGACAAGTTGTAAAGGAATATAACTCCCATTGTTTAAGTGGCACATGCTTTTGTTGATGTAGGAGCCAGCCAAAGCTGGAAGGTACATATGATTGGGTTTAGTACAGCATAAGACAGCAAAATTAAACAATATTGTAATCTCAGCATTTATTACTATTTTTCTTGTATTTATTATTGATTGTTTTGTTTTTCTTTTGTCTTTTATGTTGTGATATAAGTCCTTAGAGTGTGGATGCATTGGGTTATGTTACTAATGTAACATAAATAATTTATATTCAGAACAGTGTCATAATCCATGGCTTTACTTTAAGTTGGCTTATTGTCTGATTTAAGTTGCAAGTTAATAATTTAAATGCAATTTAAAAATGTAGGTTGGTCATAGACTGGCACATGTCCTGAGAAAAGCAATAGTACATCTGCACATCCTGGAATGCCTAGTGCAGTCATGACCAGCCGTGACCTTCTTTCTGGCTTGCACAGTGAGTGCTAGGAGCACACACTCAATCAGCTGTGCCATAGAAAAACAAACGGGTGGAGTTAGAAAATGACTGTGTCGGATAATGCATGTTTCTGATACATACATATTCACATCCCTGTTTGATTGTTATAATCGATTTCCACATCAGACATTTTGTTTGCAAAGAATAAGATGTGTATGGTCACTCTAACGCTACATTTCTCCAACCTAATGAAACATTTGTTGTATAGGAAATTATTCGTTTACATCACCTAGTTTGATGGCAGCATAATCCTACACAGGCTTTAAAATAGTAAGTGGGGAATATTACAATTCTAATTATTGCAAGTGGTTTCATAAAACCAAATAGTGTTACCAATTTTGGAATAGTGGATGACAACAACATTGGATAGCTACTGGGTACTTTTAAATGCCTGTACAGGTATGAAAAATAAATTAGTCCTAAAGCTTGCTCTCTTTTATTCCAGTATTTATATGAACAAAAGGTAAACTTGTATTCAGGAATTAGGGACAAATGGAAGCTATGAGTGCTGCACCCCATTCTCAGTACAATTAAACAATGACAGTGAATATGTGAATGGCTCTGGTCTTCAAGCTGAAACAAAGCACAGACTGGAAGCATTAACCCCTTCATGACTGAGCTTTTTTTTAGTTTCTGTTCGTAAATGACTGACACACTTTTGACATTTTTGCTGTGTGATTCTTCCACGTCAGTAATATACTTTCTTACAAAGTGCACCCACACATATTATATATTGTTTTTTAGAGGACAGCTAGTGCTACATATTTATATCACATATGTGTGTCTAACGCCTCACTTAGGACAAATAAAATATAAAAAAAGAAGAGGAAAAAACGTTTAAAAAAAACACGTTTTTCCCAGTTTTGATTTGCAGTATTTTTTACAAAACCAGCACAGCTAAAAAAAAAATGCAATAAATACATTTATTTATTTGTCCTTTATTTTTTTACACTTTTTTTTTCTTTACACTTTTCACTATTTTTATTTTTTTTACACTTTTCACTATTTTGTAAAAACTTTTAAAATTTTTATTTTATTTATTTAAATCAAGCAGTCATTGTGAATTATACTCACTATTACTGCTTGATAAATTAATACATTTTTGGTTATTATTAGGCTGTTTCAAACTTCAGAACAGCCTATAATAAGTTAGTGACCCTGATCCTGCAGCAGTTCAGGATTCAGCTGTCACTAAGGTTTTCTTGAACGTTCCAACAACGATCAGAAAACTGAAACATTCTTCTTTCAGGAATAGATACATTATGTATCTATTAATGAAAGTGAAAGAAAAAAAAAAGCCAGTATACCATCCGAGAGAGATATCTCTAGATCTATACGAGCTGTCAGAATGCCGGCTTTTGCCGGCATGTTTGCCTGCTCTGCTTTGACTCTCAGACACCTGATATTAAGGTATCAGGTGTCTGAAAAAGGTTAACCCTTTAATTAATGAATGCCTCTATACTGAGGCATCCATTAATGAATATTAACCGCTGATTCTCAGCGGTTACTAGCCCTCTAATGCAGCAAATAACTTGTCACGTACAGTGTACGTGACGAGTCATTTGGTCCCTTTGTGGCGGGACGTATAGTGTACGTCTCCCGTCACGAAGGGGTTAACAGACAGTGTGAGAGTCTACAGTGCTATTGGAAAAGGCTTGTTGCATGCTAAAAAAGACAAATGCTTCTGGGTGCATCAGATGCCTGTATCCCTGCTACCTGCTATGGTTTCTTTCATCTGGCCCTACATCTCTACTATGTCCTGTTTTAATGTAGGGGCCTGTGTAAAAAACCTCAGAGCACACAGGGGGACCAGACATTCAATGCACCTGGAAGTGTCAGATGCTAAAGATTATCAAGCAAGATGAACTCTTCAGGAGAGTGAAAATTGTAATTTTGGGAGGTGGGAAGGGTAAGCATTAATTATTTTCTTTGCAGGCAGAGATACTTTTTTTAAAGTTGTTTAGTCTAGCAACAGAGGCAAGCAATAAAGATAGCTTGCCTCCTTGTTCTCAGTCTGTGATTGAACAGTTCTGTCTCTGTTCTGATTCAATTAGCGTGTTCCCTGTGAGCATTTGTGCTAGCAGCAGAGCCAAAGTACTGACCCTCCCTCTGCCATTCTAAGGTCTACTGTTCAGCGGATTTACGTGACACTAAACTCTAGACATGTGCGATTCGGTTCGTTCCGAAATTCGTTTTGGACGAATTTTCAGAAATTAGGAGATTCGGATGCATCCGAATTCCGAATTACAGCTAAGACGAATGCAAACGAATCCGAAATTCCTGTTTTCCCGAAATTCGTTATTGGACGAATTTCTTTGCACCATTGACACCATTTTACCTCTACAACAATCAGTAGTTAAATCTTAAAAATGCATTTGAGTATCTTAACTATGAAGATACATGCATCTTATTTGTGTATCACTCAGCTGTAGATCCCCAAATCATCTCTGAATTAGTGCTGATGCTGTCCTTCTGGAGGGTGGCTGCTTTTGTTGTGTGTGTATTGTAAAGTAGCCATCGCATCAAGCTCACTTCTGTGATGGACTATGGCTTTAGTACAAATTAGCCAACTAAACGTGACATTGTAGTCCATCACAGGAGTGAGCTTGGAGCTGTTGTTACCTTACAATACACACAGGGACCATGGGGAACAAAAGAAACCACCCTCCAGAAGGAAGGACAGTGTCAGCACCTTTACAGAGATGATTTGAGGATCTACAGCTGAGTGATACACAGATAAGATACATTTTTGTTAATGCTTCAGGTTCTTGAATGCACTTTTAACTCCTGGGTTTAGTGTCACTTTATAAGAGACTCATGTGAACATACTTACACTAACTGTATTTCAAAATGAATGTTATTATATTTTAATCTAAACAATAAAAGTGTTTTAAAGACAATCATTTCAAGAAACCAGCATTCCACAACTTGCCCCATTACGGTCTTAAACTTTCGGTTCATTCTTTTAGACTTCAGTTAACGTGATAAATAGACTTTTCTTTATTGTAAAGATATGGCTGTTGCCATTACAGTTTCATGAAAGATACACAACAAAAGAAAACAGATCTAACAGATGATTTATTGGTACACACGAGGCAATGTCAATGTATCATGTTATTATGAAGCATGATGAACGGTTTTACCTGTGCTTCATATGCTCCAAGGCATAAGCAAGATACTTAATTTAATTGATGTCCTGGGAAAAAAATATGGTATTTGTCAAAATTTAAATGGAATTCTGACAAACATTTAGGCTGCTTAATGGCTTTTCATGCAGGTTTGAACTGCTACAGCATAAAATAGACTTCAGATAATAAATGTGGTATATTTGGTCTAATGCTATTGTGTTTTTAATGAAAATAAAAGAAACAGCTCAGAATATTCAATGGACAGAAAAATCTCTAAGCTTAGTTAATGTTTTTCACTCTGGCCTTGAACTGTAATAGTAAGCTAAATAAGCTATTTAGATACATTTACCTTTAATGTTTAAAGGAAAAGTATAGAATATTTTGAGTGAACACATATTTCGTGTTATCATAATGTTTATTTAACATCTTTATGGTGTATATAAAGGAAAACTGTCTTGAAGAAAAAGTATCACAGTAACTTCTTTAAAACCCCAAGATTGTTGTTGAAATTCCAAGGACGAAGTGCATGTATATCTGTCAAAAAAAAATGTCAAGGCAACTGGACTTGCTGTATTTTTCTTGAAGATGTTTCACTGGTCATCCAACCAGCTTTCTCAATTTAGAATGACTTGTACAAAATATTATCTGGAAATAAATATGGTAAATGTTGCTCCAATCCGCATAATCTGTTAGTCACAACCATGTGTTTATTGTATTTGCATAATTGGAGTCTAGGAGGTGTTATTAACCTGCCCAGAGAGATGTGTTAACACAGCATTGTATGTGGCTGACAATAGATGTCTCATCCCCCTCCGACCTCTATTCAAGCTTGGCTTCTCCATTTTTACATACATTGCCTCTTTCACAGCTCTTTTAAACCAGTCCTCCTTCCTGTCTAGGATGTGTACTTGACTGTCTTCAAAGGAGTGACCTTTTTCCTTTAGATGTAGGTATACTGCTGAATCCTGACCACCGACATACAATTCTGAGCACTCCTATCTGCACTGAACTGCATACACAATGTTGTTCATCTTGCGTTTTGGCGCTGGGTCTTTTAGGTGAACCAGTGTATTGTTGGGTTTAAAGCAGACAGGGATGTGATGTTTTGTAAAACACCCCAGACAGTTTCTCAGACACCCCAGCTACATATAGGATGACCAAATTCTTCAGTTTGTCATGCTTTTCACAATCACACCAATTTTCTCTGCCCGGTGGAGTAGAGTCCTGATGACTCCCAGTTTGTGATCTAAAGGGTGGTGGGAGTCAAATAGCAGGTACTGGTCCGCGTGTGTTGGTTTTTGGTAGATCTCTATTTCCAGCCTCCTTCCCCCTTTTACTGTTACTCAACAATCCAAAAAAGCCAGTTTGTTGTTTTGCATATCTTCCTGTGTAAACTTTATGTTAGGATCCACTGAGTTGATATGGTCATTGAAAGCCTGTAACTCTTGTTTGTGAATCTTAACCCAAGTGTCATCCACATATCTGAACCAATGACTGGGTGTAATTCCCTTAAAGGTGGTCACGGCCTTGCTTTCTACTTCCTCCATGTACAGGTTCACCACAATAGGTGAAACTGGCGATCCCATAGCACAGCTATGTTTCTGCCTGTAGAACTTGTCCTTGTACTTGAAATAGGTGGTACATAGGCAAAGGTCCGAAAAGGCACACACTTGATCTGGGTTAAGTTCTGGCACTTTGTTACTGTGGATTGAGGCCTCAGTGGCTGAGATAATATCCACTACAGGGATGGTTCTTGGTGTGATTGTGAAATTCAACCCTTTATCAAGGACATCCATCCCGGACTGGGTGAGAACCCTGTCTGAAAGGTTCTTCACCCATTTCTCTTTGTTCTGCAATGTCCCCCTTTCCTCCTTCTGCCTCCAGGTTATTTCCTCCCTAGTATGGCTGTTTTTAGTTCAGGATAACAAAATGGAGAACTTCTTCTTTTGCCTCTCCTTGCAATTAGTGTGCTAAGCTAGCTGTGTATGTACCATAAAGTCTGTTACTGTCCTCCAAGTATCAGCAGGTAGCTGAAAAATTAGGCTCTTGCCTAGCTGATTTATAGTATTTTTTAAGGCATCAACTGTAAAAAGGGTCTGCCATACACGTTCATTTAGCAATTGTTTCTGGGCCTTATGTAGTATCAGCTTGGCTTTGTGACCCTTTACTCTGGAGTCCAAATGTATGCTGCAAGGTACCAACCCCTGTTGTCGGCATCTGAGGTTAAAGCATAGGTGGTTTCTATAGTCTGCCAATTTTCAAGCTGTCATATTTATTCCCAGAGAAAAGCTGGTTGAATGATCAGTGAAACATCTTCAAGAAAAATACAGCATGTCCAGTTGCCTTTACTTATTTGTTTTTTTACAGATATACCATGACCTGAATGAATGAAAACCTTCACAGACGTGCATGTAGCACTGGATCCCATTCGGATCTGTGATGTGGTTGTCTAATAAAAGAATAAAATAACAAAAAATAATAAAAGAACATAGCTTTTTCTGTTGATGCTGGCTTTAGCTCCCCCTCATGCGAAAGCCCAATTTATAGGTGCTCCTGTAGAGAAGCTACAGCACAGCTCTAGCCACACCCTCATTCCTCTCTGTGTTGTGTGTATCCATTTTCTAAACACCTGCACTGATACAGCTTAGTGTCAAATCTACTAGAACACCTGCAATAACAAAAGTGGGATCATCAGTGCAGAGAGTAGTTTCTGTGCAGATCAGTGTCTGCTCCCCCAACTAAGTGCCTTGCTCCCCTCCACTGTATGCCCAAGTATACAGGAAAGTTAGGCATGTGATCTACCTCCTCCCCCTATGTTTAATCTCCTTCCTTTTAAATTTAATATATGTTCTCTCGCACCCCCTCCCTCCTCTGCCACTTTGTGTCTCTTCAGCAGGCTTCACACTTGCAAGTACAGAGAGTGCACCCCCCTCACTCCTCTCTCACTCTGTGTCTCCCCTGATAGGCTTCACATTTAAAGTGCAGATAGCTCAGTCCCTTCCCTCTTCTCCTACTCAGTGTCCATCCTAGTCCTTCCCCCAGCCACATTACACTTTGAACTGCAGAAAAACAAGTTCAATTGTTTTTCTGGCATCCAAATGCTGTAATGGGTTATGGAGAGAGAATTAAGGGGCTGGTATGAGTGAGGTCGGATGTGGAACAGCTGCTGCTGGGAGACCAGTGGGAGGAATTTCCAGTAAGCCAAACATACAGAGCAGACGCATGTTGACAGGCTCCCATCCCCCTGCTGTCCTGAATGACATTGCTGGTCCCCAGTATGCACCTGCTGCCAGAGACCAGTGCTGTCAATCAGACCTCACTATATACTCATCTCCTTCTGAACAGTGTGGTTGCAAAGCAATGGGTAAGGGGCACCCTGTCAACCATGCTAACTTAGAATCTGCAGCATTTATAAAAGTGTTGATCATATTCTCTAGCACAGGGCTCAAAATTTCCACTCACCCCCTCGCAAATTGCGAGTGAAAATTGCATGGGGGCGAGTGGAAATGAAGCCATTGAGTCAGGCACTCCTCGGGGCGGCTTCTCTCCTCCTCACCGACATGATGACAGCGCTCCCTCGTCCGTCCGTCCGGGGTCGCAGGAGGGAGCCCTGCCTGCTGTCAGGATTGCCGAGCGGGAGAGAACCCGCGAGGAGAGAAGTCGCCCCGAGGGGGAGAGAAGCCGCGCTCACAGCTGTCAGGATGGCCGAGCGGCGAGGAGATCGGAGCCGCTGTCATCCTGTCAGTTTCAGGAACATATTCCCAGGGGGGCAGAAGGGACAAAAAAATGTTTCTTGTGAGACTTCTTTATGTCTGGGCAATTCTTGATGGAACAATATATAATTCAAAGTCTTTAGTGAAATCTCCCTAAAGAACAGCAAATCCAGAAATGTAGCCTATTGGAGCTACCTAAAAATAATTCATAAAATAATATCACAATTTTTCTTTAAAAGTTAAGCTTTGCCATCATCCCGCCCTTTTGGTCAGTGAGATTGCAGATCACATTAGAGGTCCAACAGAAATGCATGACCAAAATCAACTTTTAAAAGGAAAAGATGACATTTGCTGTTGGATTTGCTGTTTTAAAAGGTGTTGTTAATGATGATAACTGACTGTAGAGCACCAGATCTCAGATTGGTTAATCTAATAAGACATTGAAAAGTTCAGTAACCAATAGTAAACAGTCATCCTTTAACTGAGTGCAGTTATTATTGGTTTGCTATGTGTACTTTATTTGACTATTGTCATTGAAATTTGAAAGTGGCATGTCCCTACTCATTCAGCTGTGTGCCCTTTTTCTAATTTTTTATTTACATCATAGCTGCTTTCTGTGCGCTAGAAGACCCCAAAAGTCTGGTGTTGTAATAAAAGCTTGTGGCTGCAAGTAAATAAAAATGCAACCATCATATGTAATATGTGCCTGACTTAAAACAAATACATATTTTTCATGTTTTTTTGTGAGGTTAATTCAGGTTACAGTTATACAGAAGATGGCATGAGCACAACATTTTGGGGTTGGGGGTACAACAACGGTTATAGCTAAATCTAGGTAGTACATTTATGCTTGGCGAACCAATAATTTTAAACTATGTGTACAAAGAAAAACATGAGTAGAAAAAAAGGTGGTGGGGGATCAAAGTGGGTGGCTCAAGAATTGTTGGTTAGAGGTATTGTAGGCTAAGTAAATAAAGTAGAAGGTGGGGTTGATTAATAGTTGGGATGGTCCAGGAAAGGTAAGGAAGAGAAATAACCGGAGAGTGGGGAGAAGGAGAGGGAAAAGGGGAAGAAAAATAAAAAGACAACAAAAAGGGGATAAAGGGGGGTGGGACACGAGTGATTAGCAGTTGAGAGGTTGACAGTCAGACATTTAAGAGGGAGTGGTCAAAGGTTCTGGGCAGGTAATTACCTTTTTTTAATTTTAGGTCTAAAATCATTACAGCGATTAAAATAAATAGTATGTTTTCTGTTTGCTGCATCCAAGGATCATTTGTTTTGTCTAATCACAGTAATTGTAATAAAACTTCAATTTTGTGATAAGCAAATATTTTTGGTTTCTATGTCGAGTTAATTTTTTGTTACTGTAATAGAACTAAACAACATACTGTTCTAAAATTACATTTATTTTGGTTTCCTCTGTTGCCTAATTTAGCTGAAACAGTTATCTTGAAAATATAGGTTAATTACAGAGCAAACAACAGTTTAGATCAGGAAGAGCCGTACTGTATGTGATGCATGATTACTTTTCAATTAAATGCACCATTTACTCTGCACACTTGGTGTCCTTATTTCAATTTTGTGTAAAGATTAAGTAATGGCCACTGAATAAACCGAAAAAAAGAGATGTCATGAGTTAATGAGATTTCCATCATGTCAGAAATTTAGATGAAACTTTTTAAACAAACTTAGATGTCTTCAGTGTCTTATAAACTGCTTACCATTGGTGTTATGTCATGAGTTTAACAAGCTGGATTTACATAGTTACATAGTATATGAGGTTGAATAAAGACATTAGTCCATCAAGTCCAACCTATTAAAGAAGTTTCTCAGCAAGCTTTTGTCATTCCAATTTAAAATAAGCAATGCTATTTGGTAAGCATCAAATAAATCAAACGTAAAAGGAAATTTGCAATGAGAAAAATAAAAGAACGGGAGAATATCATTGTTGGTTTCCATATGAATTTGCTAGCTACCTCGTTGCCTTTGAATTTAGTACTCTCTGGGGGTTATTTATGAAAAAAGTAGAGACTATTCACTGTGCAAAGCCAATATTCACTTAGCTTTATAAATAATGGGAAGCTGCATTTGCTTTGAATACCCAGCCATGTGCAAGTATGGAAAGGAAAAAATGGATTGCAAGTAATTGGATGACTGAAGTGGAAACAACTTCACCTTATTTACTAAGCTAGGTAAACCTTCATGTGCTGCTATGGGCAGAGTAGTTAGCTGGAAATGTAACAATAAAAAAATATTCCCTGTACAGCTGCCATCTTGTCCCTCTTCCCTAGCAACTAATATCCCCAGCACTGTAGTAGTGTCCTGAGTATGTGACAGCTCTCCCGCTACCTGTCCTTAAATTAGGCATGCATCATACTGAGAACAGTGACATGTATTGCTAGAGTTGACCCTGCCGGGTGCTTCAGAGAGAGGTTATTGAAGGTCCAATTAAGATATTGCTATGGGGCCCAATCAGGGATATTAAAATCTGCATGTTTTCAGCTGCATACATTCTATTCCCCTTACTTGATGGTTACTAACTGTATTTTTGTTTACCATGTTTTTGGCAGGATTGTGACATCATTATGACATCAGGGGGTGTTCTGATAGGTGTTTTTTTTTTTGCATCTGTTTGTCTATATATAGCTTAGTGTCAGTTGTGCACATTGCCAATGCTAAGCCTGATAAAGGTGCTCTGTGTGGCCCTGAAAGCACTTGTTTTGTGACTCCTGTTAACACTGTCATTGTAGTGATAATTTTTTGACTAATGATTATGGCAAACTTACTTTCGTGGAATATGGGTGTGCACGTGAATGTGTCCAAGGCAAACAGATCTTTTGAAAACTTTTTGCAGTTTGTTTGCTAACATGTATGGCTGGCATTTTACATGTATGGGCACATTATAAAACATACCACAACAAAAATAAAATGAAATATTTTCAAAACTGTAAATGAAATCCATCATAAGAGAAACATGAAGGCTTCTATTTTTTACATCTCCTAATTACGTGTTGTCTGGTTGTCACGGTGACTTTCTTGCTTCAGTGCTATTAGCCACTCAGTCACTTTTCACCTTCTGAAAATGCTTGTTGAATGCAGTCATGCTGACTCTCTTGCTCCATAACATGTGCCCACTCAGCCACTTATTTTCAACATTCTTGACCTACATACTTCTTTCAGGTTAGTGATTCACAAAGTGAAGCCAGATAATCAGCAAATCAACAGCTAACCAGCATATTCAAAACAAGCTAAGCAATGACAGCCCCCATGGTTTACTTTAAAGTTTATCTAAACCAAAGTACACACATTTGGGATATTATAGCTTAGCAGTCCGTAGATGTGCCGGCTGCATGATATTTTTTTTAGGCTTTTTAACCTTTAATTTCACCTGGTGACCTTGCCAGTAACACACTTCCTGTTCTAGGGTGCACTGTATCTATGCAGAAACACTATCACCATAGGGCAGGTCTACAGAACATCTCTGTTCTTCTCCATAATAGATGTGAGGTGTTCTGTAGTCTACAGAGCTAGCTGGGAAGAATGTAACGGATATGAGTGTAGCACAGGCAGAGTGCACAGGAATCTCACAAGACTTCTGGCAGGATCAACAGGTATTTTATGCACTTATTGAACAGATATAACGAAATACAGACTAAGAGAGCTAATAATTGAAATTAATTGCTAGGGTTTCCATGCCCTTTAACGTTAAAATGTATTTGTTTTTATTGAAATATTTATCTTATTTCAGATGTAATACAGGGAACAGTCAGCAACGCGTGTGGAATACAGGCAACCAGAGCTGTAACAGGCGAAAATATATACTCAAAGAAGCACACAACGAATTAACTTTCCGGCATCAGCAAGATTTGCCTCTGCCCCAGTTAAGGAGAGAGACTCCAAAATTGCTCACCACCACTAATGGGAAAGCGGAATCCCTTAACATACCTAGAAATTCGGTGGTACAAGAACTGTCAGAACTGGAAAAACAAATAGAGGTTATAAAGCAAGAACTGCAGATAGCTATGAGCAGAAAAAATGAACTGGAAGAGTACCAGATGAAAAACAGGACTGCTAAGTCTTAAAAGCAGCTTCCCAGTCTTAACATTAAGAAACTTTATGACCGACACAAGTCATGTCAAAGACAGACTCTTTTTGGTCACTACACAGGAAAACTACATGAATCATTTCTCTACTTCTGATGAGATTTGTTTGTCTTTTTTGTAAGATATAACATGTATTTCTCTAGTGCGTGAACTGTCATCCAGTATTAAAATGTGACCTTGGACTCTTTTCAGCTGAGAACCACTTCTGCTCTTCTGTCCCCTCTATGTTATTAAATGAAGGTTTTCACTTCTAAGCCCCTTAGTGTGCATTAATAAAACTAAAATGGTTTTGAATTATCTCCACTGAGTCCTTTGCTAGTATTTTTAACTTTTATGAAGGAAATCTGCATTTAATGTGTGTCTGTGAAATTGAAATTTCAGCAGTTTGAGGCTAGTGGAGAACGAGGGTGAAAAATTAATTACTCGTCTGTTCTGTAATGGACTTCTAAAGGAAGTGCAGCAACCTTTTTGATGATACTAAACTGATTACATTTTTGAAGAGGTCAGTGAAAGACAATAATAAAGGTTTTATGTTTATTGGACTTTGGGAGTATATCAGAAGAGTTCCCAAGTAGAAACTTAATGATTGATGTTTGCACTTTGGCATATGTGTTGAGCAAATAAAGTTTATAGTAAAACTGTATAAAAACCGGAAGAGTGTGAAGAAAAAAAATACATTCAAATCTGGTTGCTAATTTATATCTTGACACTTATTCCAGCTTGACAAATGTGCACCCAATGGCACTGAGTTGCAGAATGTTAAAAAGTTTGTTGTACCTTTCACAAGTTAAATGTGTATTGATTTTGATATGTACAGTTAGTCCAAGCACACAGGGCTGAATTATAATGAAGAGCCAGTATAAAAACCAGTGAAATACATCAGAACTGCTGCAATGTAACTCAGTATATTTATCAAGCACATAAGCTAAAGGGAATCTGTCATGAAGAAAAACACCTGTGAGATTAGGCTCTGATGGAAGTAGCCACTTCCTCTCTCATGAGTCATATATTAGTTCTAGAACACTGAAACTAAACCTTTTCACTAAGTCACTGTCCTGGAAATATTATCATATACTTAGTCCAGCATTGGATGCTTCCATTTACACCCAATCACATTGAAACTTTGCTTTGTGACAGAGTTATTAAAGGTTCAGTTTAGCAGAACTGATATGTTTGTTGTGGGTGGGGTTTATAACCTCATAGCTTCTTATATCTCTTTGGGTATTCATTGTATATATCCCCCACTGTTGTTTCTGACCTGGCTTTCTGCCATACAGTCTAATGTTTCTTTTTGCATTCTCAATGTGATCACAAAAAAGAGATTAGGATTTACATACATTGCTATCACTCTTTCAATATTTTAAGTGGATGGATGAAGCTGAGAAATTTGGAGAATGGAGCCTTTAGCCTGACAATTTATGTAGTAAGACTGAGCTTTTAAAGTAATCCTACCTACTCACTTAATAGTGACCTAAATGTGGCATAAGGCAAAGCTGCAAGTGGTAGTTTGTACATCATGCAACACTGATATCATTAGTTTTCTGGGACTTGTAGATTCACTCTTTAGTATAACAAATACACTTTAACATGACATTGTGAAACCTGTACACAAATAAGTAATGTAAAATAACCCACAAAATTCACTTGTATGTGGTGTTTAAAGTACCTCATGTGATTCCTGATGCTGCTCCACCTAACAGTAGTTGTCTATAGAAGTTAGTAGTATACGAACAGACCGCACTATCCAGAGATTTCCAATACTGCAGACTTTATTAAATTCACAGCAAATCCACTATTATAGTGAATAAAAGTGTGTAAAGCAACAAATGCCAGCACCGCAAACCCCCAACTAACTACAACCTCTCACATGTTTCACCCGTAGGCTTATTCATGGAGTGAATATATGTTGAATATATGTGTATAGAAGTTGCTGCACTCTTTATTGCTCCCTTTAGCTCTGTAGCAGTACCTAGATAGTAGCTGTGAAAACACTGTGTAAGGACAAGATCTGCATTCCAAAAAATTGTGTTAGGTGTGACATCCTGTGTGTTAGGGTACGTTAACTGCCTATTCAATTTTTATTATTATTATTATTATACAGGATTTATATAGTTCCAACAGTTTGCACAGAGCTTTACAATACAAAGAAGACATTACAGTCACCATACAACTCAAGACAAGATGGTTGGGAGGGCCCTGCTCATGGGAGCTTACACTTCAAAATGAATAGTCTACCTTAGCAAGACACATGTTAACGCACACAGGGATAACCCCAGCCTAAAAATTCACTTCACCTTCAAAAGTGTGGCTCTGTTACAACATTTAATTGACCGCAGTCAGGACACATAAAATAAATAGTTCCGGCCAATGGGAAAAAGAGGGATGAAACCACTAAAAGTGAAATTAAGTAAAGCTAAATATTTCACAGTGTTTTCTTTAAGATGCCCGGAGAGAGCCCTGACAGTAGAGAATGTAAAGAACTTACAACAGCCTCTAGGCATAGGTACTGTTAGATGGAATAGCAAGAGGAGTGGCATGGGTCACTTGAAACTTACAGTTACTAAGGCATGAATCCAGCAAAGCCAGACCTGTTATGCATTTTGGAGATTGGATTATCTGGTATGTATTGCTGGACAATAGAAGGGTGCTATGCACACTTTGCCAGTTCATTCAATTTTTTGCAGAAAGCACAGCTGGTTTCTCTGCCCATGCTCAGTGACTGTGGTTGAATGGGCAACAGCTTCAAAGGAGTGCCACATCATCAGGTCATATATTATATGCCTTTTTGGCATATGAGCAATGCCATGATCCATTGCAAACATTTGACTGCCACAGATGAGTCTAATATTTATTACTGCTTCACAATATCAAATGCCTTACTTTTTCACATGAAACTGAAAGTTTAGATAATGATTGTTGGGAAATAACGCCTATTAGTGGTTTTGGAAAAAAATAAATAATATACAATTATATAACAATATTTTTCTGCTAAGGAATTATTATGTAAATACCTTGAAATGCAGGATTAAATACTGCAGTGTGTACACATTTCTTGTAAACAGGACATGGCAGAAGTCAATAAACTCTCCAAGCTGCATTTAGGAGACTGGTTTGCAAGTATCGCGATTCAATAATGACTTCTTAAGTAATTAATTAATCTTGAGTTTAATTAGTAAATACACCTCCTATGGGGGACGTATTGGCTAAGAGCTAATGGACAGTTCAAAACAGAACTACAGGTAGCTTTAATAGGCCACCATTTAATCTAGGTATGTATTCATAAAAAAACTTAAATACATTTGTATATAGTACCCGTTCTGTTTTTATATTAACCTCCTAATGTCTCCTGCACAGTAGGCTGGAGAGAATGGATCAGCATAAAGGCCCATTAGCAATGTCAATATAACACAGGGAAGTTCCTGACAGGAGATCAAAGACCGGCTTATGCTGTCTGGCAAGGATCAGTTGATAAATGAAGATGATTACACATTTTTGGCAGGAAAGACAGTTCACATTTTTTTGTTACTGGTTTTAGCTGTAAGCTAATAGTTCTGTTTTACCTCACCATATATATTACAATTGTACATTTTTGTACAATCACCTTAAGATTCATCAAAACTATGTAATTTGAGGCCTTCACACCACATAGTTGTTGGTAGATCTAAGTGTGGTGAGGTTAAAAATGTTTAGAACATATTGCATAGAAAAACCCACTAACTGCAACAAAAGAAAGACCTCACCTTTTCCAATAGGTTTAGGCAACAGTAATATTTAAACATTTCATAGAAAGCTAACCCTGCAAAAGAAGAGATCAGCAGGAGGAAATAGCGACAGGTTTGATTTAAATAACAGTAATATCTGATCTGCCTTTAATGAAACCTCAGCCCAATTTTTTAAAATAATATTGATAGGGGCTAGAACCACTGATAGACTACTTTGGAAAGTTTTTCTCTCACTTTCTCTCCTGGTCACTAATGCCACCTGGACACAAAGCAAGGTGAAAACACTCTTTTAAGGACACAACGGACATTAAAACCTAGTGGATGTTTTAGCCCTTTTTAACTCTATCCAATATTAACAAATACATTTTGGATGGAATTCTACTTTACCGGATTTAGTGTTCTTTCCTTACTGAACAAGCCCAAATGCATTGGTTCAATTGAAGTAGTGACATATGCTTTCTAAAAGCAATCTACTAATTTTATGTCAGTTCATACAACAGTAAACAAGAATATGAAATCTTACTATTATGATTATTATTCAGGTTGTATATAGCACCAACAGTTTGCACGGCACTTTACAACATGGAGAGACACTACAGTTACAATACAATTTCAGCACAATATGGAAAACTTTTCCAGTTGCAGCCCCAAATGACCAAGGCAGATCAATAAAAGATTACTTTTAATTGCTAATTGGAATGACTGGCAATCCATATGATTGAAATTAAATATTTTAACAAATATAATGGAAATTGCAATAAACTATGGACACATAAACCTTACTTTAGAATGCAAGAATGTTTGTAATTAGGCATGTTAATAATGGGGATTATTCTTTGTAAAAATACTAAAGCTATGACATACTTTGAGGGGAATTTATCAAAACTGGAGCAAACAGAATCTGGAGCAGTTGTCCATAGTAACCAATCAGCTTCTCTCTTCAGTTTGTTCAGTTAAGATTTAAAATAAAAGAGAGAAGCTGATTAGTTGCCATGGGTAGCTGCTCCAGATTCTATCTGCTCCATGCCATGCATTTACTATGTGGGGTTACATAACATAAAATGTCAAAGGCAAAAAAAATGACAAGGGATGTAAACACCTAAGCGTTTTGCATATGACTCTTTATACTAATGTCACTTGCTTCTAGTAACAGAATGTACCTAAAGAAGAAATTACAGAGATGCTGAAGTATTTCAGGCACAAAGATAAAGCACAAAAAGAACATGGGAGTCTTTAAGCAGCTTTGGCTATATATGTGCATGGTTGGTCACTATTTACCTTAAATAGCACTGACAGTGCATATTTATAAAGCAGTGAATATGACATTCACCAAATATTCACTGCAGGTAATTTAATCTCTGTCATTTAAAACATATGCATCTGAAAGATTCACCTGCAGTGAATGTTTAGCAAATTTCTCATTCACTAATTTATAAATATATATGTCATATATATGCCATGAGTGTTATAAAATAGACACACATTAGATATTTATATTTTTATAGACAGAGATTTTGCCTTTAAAGGTAACTTTGTTTCCATATACTCATAAGCTGTCCATGGTACTCCTTTTTGCAATCACCATTATCTTTCCCATCCTCCTTTCTTTTAAAAAAAAAGTCTATGAAGAAGGCAAAGTGTTCCCTATCTACACCTAGGAACAAACCTAGGAGCAACAAAATGCTAAAGACGAGGAATCTCATTGATTTTCCTGGCCCACTATTCACACGAGTGTTTTGTCCAGGTGTTTTCTTGTCACTTCGCCCAAGCGTGAACAGGGGCCATAGAAATTTCTTGTCACGCTTATCCTAGAGCAACAAAATGCCTAGGTATGAACAGGAGCTATGATAGACAGTTGGAGATTCCTCAGATATTTCCCTACACTCAAATGCCTATTATTGCAATTAAGGCACTTCGGACAGCCTCCTTTTTGCCTGTAATAGTTTTTTGTCAATATATTATATTGCAGGTATTGTTTTATGCAAATTATTTATAAACTCAAATTAATGTGTTTTCATTATTTGTAATCAGGTGATTATTATAAAATATTCATATGTGATATTACATATGTAAAAAAATTCAAGTTTTAATTCACGAACAACAATTCATGCAAAAAATGCTATGGGGTTATTCACTAAAGAGCTGAAGGATCCAGCCGTAGCTTCGGCTGATCTTTCGGCTCTCTTCGGCTGTCGGAGCCCTTCGGTTCAGTCACACCGAAGGGCTTCTGCACCGGCTATTCACAATGGCCCATACAGCAGCCGGAGGCGGCCGAGCGGCTCAGCCGAGCCAAAGGCTTATGCTTTGGCTCCACTGAGCTGAAGTGACAGCCAAAGTGGGGAGAACAGACTGCCGAAGGCTGGCCATTCGCCCCACAAATGACAGCTCGGTGGAGCCAGTTGTGACCTTACAGTTCACTCCGCCCAGTTTCAATGACAGATCAGTGTCCCCAGGTCATTTGGGGACGCTGATCTGTCAATATAATGACAGATCATTATTGTTGACAGATCTGTCATTAAACAATAACAACGGGGGCGGAGTCGGCCGTGACGTTACGGCCGGCTCGGCCCAGTTGTTATTCATTGGCCGGCATCTGCTAGAAGACTCTAGTAGGTGCCGTGCCAATAGGAAACAGTTGGGCGGAGCTAGCTGTCACTGTTAGCTCCGCTCAATTGTTTTGTTTTTGTTTTTTATTTATTTTTCTTTAAAATATTTTAAAAAATGTATTTTCCTAATTTTTATCATTTTAAAAATAATTTAGCAACTGTTTTTTTTGTCTCATTCTTTTAACTTATTTTCTATTCTGCTCGGTACTTCGAAGGTACCAAGCAGAATAGCTGAGCTGAATGCCGCTCAGTGGCATTCGGCTATTCACTCACTGCCGTTCGCCCCTATGAGAATAGGGGCGAACGGCAGTGAGTGAGCTGCCGGAGCTTCGGCTCAGCAGATCCAGATGTTGGAGTCGAAGTCCCTCTGCACTTCGGGTGTTCGGCTGACCGAAGACAGCTGATGTATGGCTGATTTCAGCCGATATACGGCTGGAATCAGCCGTACTGAGCAGAGGTGAATAGCCGAACATAGTTCGGCTCACTTCACTTCGGCTGGGTTATTCACTCTGCTGCCTTAGGCAACTTTGTGAATAACACCCTATATGTTTTCTGTTTAAAGATGAACTTTACCCATATCTGTAAAATAACAACAATGGCACCTTCAGGAATGTTTAGTAATGACAATATACAAACAGATATGTCTAGATAATTGCAGGCTTTGTATTCTTTGCATTTCTCTTTTCGTCCCCAGTCTTCTGACAGTGTCCATTTTAACTAAGGGCAGGTTACTTGATCTCCCTTTACTTCCTGGAACTTTGGCACATGTGACTAGGACATGTGACCATGCACATCATCTCAAGGGAAGAAAATGCCTTTCCTGGGATCTCATGAGATTACAGATGAGATTTCCCAGCAATTCACTGCTGACATAGTCTTCCCAGGATGCAACACTTCTGAACATTACATCACTAATGCACAAGAGGACCAGGAAGTAGAAAAAAAAGAAATTGTAAGTAAAAATAAATCAATGTTTGTTTAGCTAATGAATGTAAGATGATTTCATATCAGCATGCACAGCTGTATGCTGATGTGATTTCAGTCAAAGGGTGTAAAGGTCCACTTTAAGATATGGTAATACATTAGGTTGTGCTTAAGTAAACAGCAAATAGTAAGAACACTTTTAAATATTGAAACCTCCATTGAAGTATTGGAACTGTAACATATGTTTCTATCAGTGTTTACTAAAGGCTTTTTATCTAAATGAATGTGTGATTTACTTTGAGTGGCCCTACAATGTAAATGTAAATAAACTAATTTTATAACTCCCAAGAGTTGTCAAAAATTCAATTTTCCTTTACTATCATTGATTGTGGCAAATTTGGGCATGACTAAAATTGGAAATTTAACATCATAATTAATGTGCGTTTGAAAATAATAATGCAATTAAACAGACAGACTGTAAATAACAAACTCTTTAAGTTAACAATTGTACATTTGTTTTGCATCTTTGTTATATTTTTTTAATTAAAATGAAAAGATAAATACATAAGCCCAAGAGAAGGTGTTCACTTGTATCTTTCACCAAACATTAGGATGACTATATACGGCAAACCTGTTATTCTTTCTAGGCTGCCATTTTACTCACCTGTTTCCTTCCTTGCTTGAGCAGAGTCTGGAACGTTGCTCACTACTCCCAGGCTCCCTCTTATGGCCATACAGGAGAGCATCATCTGAATGAGTCAGATGGGAGTTCCCTGTCTCTGAGTCATGGGGGTTGATTTACTAACCTTATAAACACACCACGAACGTGTATACACCTCTGCAGTGTGTTCCCTCCCAGCATGATCTATGGGTGGAATCTAAACACCTTTGTAATGTGTACACACCCAGCAGGTGTGTTGTGCAAAGCACTGAATGAATTCCAAGGTGATGTTGGGTAAATTAGCTCTATGTTGTGTTGCTTGCGTTGATGAATGCAAGGAATGTAAATGCATGAGCTAACCATTTTTGTCTAAACTGTAAAGCAGCATTATATATGCATCATGTGCATGATTTTTCCATATATGGCATTAGTGGAAATATGCTTTTAGAGACTTTTTGGTTGATAAATACGTTTTGCTGTGTGAAAATCACACACACCTGGTGTGTGTGTGTGTTTAGGTTAGTAAATCACCCCCATGATATCACACCACTCACTATATATAAACCATTCAGTCCATTCTGACCTTGCCCTTGCATGGTCTTCCTGCTAGTGCTTTGCAGCTGCTCTAGTATGCTGATTCGGTGTATGACCCGATCCTGGCTGACACTCTCCTCTGGCTCCTGCTCTTGGCTTGTTCCTGACTACGATGATTTCCTGGCTCCTGCTTCTGGCTTGTTCCTATGGCTTGGTCCTGATGGCGCTGATCTCTGTGTTCCTGACCTGGCTTGGATGACTACCCACTCTAGCTCCTGACCCTGGCTTGTTCCGGTTTAATAGTCTGCTTGCTCCTGTGCACACTGTTCTTAATAAATATTTTAACTAGCACCTTTTGCTTGTCTGGTTTTCATTGTGCTCTGACAGTAACATGCTGTCCACAAAATACAGCTCCAATAACAGTTTGTTAGCTACAAGTTAATGCTGCACTATAAGCACCCTAAAATTAAAAAAATATGTTATATTTTTTTAATTAAAATGAAAAGATAAATACATAAGCCCAAGAGAAGGTGTTCACTTGTATCTTTCACCAAACATTAGGATGACTATATACGGCAAACCTGTTATTCTTTCTAGGCTGCCATTTTACTCACCTGTTTCCTTCCTTGCTTGAGCAGAGTCTGGAACGTTGCTCACTACTCCCAGGCTCCCTCTTATGGCCATACAGGAGAGCATCATCTGAATGAGTCAGATGGGAGTTCCCTGTCTCTGAGTCATGGGGGTTGATTTACTAACCTTATAAACACACCACGAACGTGTATACACCTCTGCAGTGTGTTCCCTCCCAGCATGATCTATGGGTGGAATCTAAACACCTTTGTAATGTGTACACACCCAGCAGGTGTGTTGTGCAAAGCACTGAATGAATTCCAAGGTGATGTTGGGTAAATTAGCTCTATGTTGTGTTGCTTGCGTTGATGAATGCAAGGAATGTAAATGCATGAGCTAACCATTTTTGTCTAAACTGTAAAGCAGCATTATATATGCATCATGTGCATGATTTTTCCATATATGGCATTAGTGGAAATATGCTTTTAGAGACTTTTTGGTTGATAAATACGTTTTGCTGTGTGAAAATCACACACACCTGGTGTGTGTGTGTGTTTAGGTTAGTAAATCACCCCCATGATATCACACCACTCACTATATATAAACCATTCAGTCCATTCTGACCTTGCCCTTGCATGGTCTTCCTGCTAGTGCTTTGCAGCTGCTCTAGTATGCTGATTCGGTGTATGACCCGATCCTGGCTGACACTCTCCTCTGGCTCCTGCTCTTGGCTTGTTCCTGACTACGATGATTTCCTGGCTCCTGCTTCTGGCTTGTTCCTGATGGCGCTGATCTCTGTGTTCCTGACCTGGCTTGGATGACTACCCACTCTAGCTCCTGACCCTGGCTTGTTCCGGTTTAAGAGTCTGCTTGCTCCTGTGCACACTGTTCTTAATAAATATTTTAACTAGCACCTTTTGCTTGTCTGGTTTTCATTGTGCTCTGACAGTAACATGCTGTCCACAAAATACAGCTCCAATAACAGTTTGTTAGCTACAAGTTAATGCTGCACTATAAGCACCCTAAAATTAAAAAAATAAGATCACATCAACTTTAAAAACCATAGGAAACCCCCTAAAAACTAAAACCCCAAAATGCCACCCCAAAACAAAAGCACCCTTTTATTAAAAGCTAAGCTTTTCACCAAAAAAGGCAGTTTACCTAAGGCCCTATCAACACACAATAATAACCAATATATGCCCAAAATAAATGAAATCCCCCACATAATACCCACTTTATAAAAATGAAAGCCATGCTGGAAAAAAAATCAGTTTAACATAAAATAAAGGCTCTAACAACATAACGAAAGTTATATATATATATATGTATTTACCCCAAATAAATAAAGCCCCCAAAATACTGCAGCACTGAAATTTTTTTTTTTTTTTTTTAAAGGAAAGCTTTGATTCAGAGATAAGAAAAGATTGTTATAGCTGGTGCATTATATTTAAAGTGACCACTGATCCAAAATCAACCAAAAAAAGGAGTAAAGGCTTTGATTGCCCAAAGAAAATACATTTAACAAGAACTCACCTATATTCCTAGGGATAATAGTATGGCATGAAGGCAAAACCTTGCACAAGGACACTGAAATAAAACTTCTTCTAGTATGGTTCTACTTCCACTTTAGAACTTTGTTTAAGTATGCAGATGCACTGTGGTGGGCTTAGATAGGGATATGTTTGTATCATGTATATGATAAACGTAAACTTGTCTCTTAAACATCTGAAAAATACATTTGAATTGCATAGCGATCATTTTTACAGTTACTTTACTCTTCGACATTCTGTGTAGGACTAACTAAGATAACAGACACTAAACATACAGGTTTCTCCTCTTAAAATTCTCTTAAAATTCTACTAAGTGCAACAGCTACCACTAAGCAGGTGACAAACATCTATCATTTTCTCCAACAGCAAACCCCTGTTCCCTATGGGGTCTATTCACTAAGCTGCCGAAGGATGTATCCAAAGCTTCGGCTAGCTTCGGCCCAAGGACCCCTTCGGTTCAGTAGAAAACCCGAAGGGCTGCTGTACGGTCTATACACTATAGCCCTACAGCTCCCGAAGTCGGTCGAGCGGCTCAGTCGAGCCCAAGGCATATTCTCCGGCTCGACTGAGCCGAGGTGAAAGCTGAAGCTGGCCGAAAGGCCGGTCATTGGCCGGCTGACAGCCGGCCAATGACCGCTGGGCGGAGCCAGCCGTCATCTTACGGCTGGCTCTGGCCACTTGCACAGACAGATTAGCGTCCCCGGTTACCAGGTAACCAGGGACACTGATCTCCAGTTTTTCTTCTGACATCGAGCTGTTGGCTGTCCCGGCCGCCCGGGAGAAAAACATTTTCTCCCAGAAAGCTTTACTCTGCTTGATCGAGCAGAGTTAACCTTTCCCTGCTCTTTTTTTTTTTTCTTCTGACATCGAGCCGTTGGCTGTCGTCAGAATAAAAAAAAAAATTCCTATGGTGGGTTTTTTTTTTTTATTCTGACGTCAGCAGAACCGCCCTGCCAATATAAAACAGTTGGGCTGAGCTAGCTGTCACTGCTGTCACTGCGTTTTCTATTTTATTTTTTCTACTTTTTTAACTGTTTTTCTATTCTGCTCGGTACCACAGAGGTACCGAGCAGAATAGGCGAGCCGAATGCCGCTCAGCAGCATTCGGCTATACACTCACTGCTGTTCGGCATCTATGAGAATAGGCCAACCATCAGCGAGTAGCCTGCCGGAGGTTCGGCTTAGCCGATCCAGATGTTGGATCGGCTGAGTCTAACTCCTTTGGCACTGCGGGTTGGGTGAACATGCTGAGCATGTACGGCCAACCGAAGCCACCCGAAGCAAGCCGATGTACGGCTGATTTCAGCCGCTATACGGCTGAAATCAGCCGTACAAGCCTGCAGTGCTTCACTTCGGGTCGGTTATTCACTCGGCTGCCTACGGCAGCTTAGTGAATGGACCCCTATGACAAAGCCTGCTCAAAGTGGTCTAGAGACTTAAATTTCGCTAACTAAAGAGGGTTTTGAGGAAGTGGAGGAAACATTTTCTCTACAGTCATCAGCACATAGGACCTTCCTTCACAATTGTATTTTATCCATTTTAATTCCTTCACAATAGTATGTTTATCAAATTATACTACCTACAAAATGCATATGCGAATAAGCCCCTGAGCCCAATGTCATCACTGCTATGCAACAATGCAAGGGTTATGTATGTCTTCTGGCCTTGTTCTATCACCTTATTGGCAACAAATATACTGACTGCTCAGAAAAACTCTGGGTTCTGATTTACCACACCTTCTGGAACTCTATCTCCTTGCCTTATTACTAAAACACCCCAAACAGGTAATATGGCTATTGCTCTTCTATTTGTCTTACTGAAGTGGAAGGACCCTGCAGCTCCAAACGTATAAACCTTTTTATAATATCATCACGAACATTCTACCTAAGTACAAACAACTCTTTATCAGTTGGGCGTGCCCAGATATGTATGAGAACATTTGTGGGTCATGGTTAACAGCAATTACAAACCTGGATTAAGCCTAGAAACAATCTGAGTAAGACTTTAAACTGTTATGCTCGAACTGTTTTACATTAATTCAACTTCTTTAAAATAAATGTTTTTTTGGGGGGAGGGGAGGGGGTGGAGTTGGAAGAGAGCAGTGCATGCATGTGAGAGTAAGGGGGTTATTCACTGAGCTGCCAAAGGCAGCCGCAGTGAAGGAAGCTGAACACCGTCCGGCTTTTCATTTCAGCATTCAACATTATTGAACAGTCAAAAAATTTGAGACTACTATATTTTTATTCCATAGGTCTTCTGCTTTTATAGAAAATATATAGTTTTTGAGGTCTGTAGTGAATTTTCAACTCAATAATGTGGATTTAAGCATGCCTGTGAAAAAAAATGGCCAGGCAATGGAAAGGTTAAGGAACTTAACATCTAGGTCACGTAAATGTGAATTTAATTATGCTGTTAGAATTTTCTAAACCTTTTAAACCAGGCCAGTTATGAAATCTCTTCTACCACTCGGCAGCTTCCCACTGTGTCATTAATAACTCAAAGAAAACAGTGTTTTGGAAAATTCCCAGAAAAATTTGTCAGGGACATTGTCAACCAGGCTTTTTTTGGTGTCACAACAGAATTAGCAGCAGTGTGCAGAAGATGCTAGCCAGCAGTTCAAATCAGTTTTCATTACTTCATTAAAGAAGCACTAAATGCATTAATCAACATTATAATACCAGTGGTAGAGATTGTTGTATGACATTTAAAATATTTATGGAATTTGTATATCAAAGCAAATGACCTCTGAAACTACCATTATGGAAAAAAGCTATCATATTAAACAGAATTTTTTGGCTAAGAGATTAGAGTTCTTTTCCTGCTAGTAGGGGTATATTCTAGAATAATTAGAGCTTATCACAAGCATATACACAGTCATAACATGTACAGTATATAGGGGTTGAAGATTCTCCCTGTCTTCAATGGTCTATCCCTCCAAACAGTCACCTGCCGAAACCTTTGCCACTTTAACCCTTTTTTTATTCTGCAACTGACTACCTTTATTCAAAATTATCTCTACATCCCTAGACATATTGGTGTAAAACTAAATGCCTGCAAGGCTTCACCCCGTATAAATCTGCCTTCCTAAAATATAATTTCTCCATGTGTGACACCAAATAGACCTATTTAATCACTATTATTAACATCCATCCCTTGTAAACTCTTTTCTACCTTTAACACTCTACGTACTTCCCCACTGTCTCTACACACTGGGGGTGATTTACTAACCTAAACACACGCACGCACCAGGTGCGTGTGATTTTCACACAGCAAAACGTATTTATCAACCAAAAAGTCTCTAAAAGCATATTTCCTCTAATGCCATATATGGAAAAATCATGCACATGATGCATATATAATGCTGCTTCACAGTTTAGAAAAAAATGGTTAGCTCATGCATTTACATTCCTGCATTCATCAACGCAAGCAACACAACATAGAGCTAATTTACACAACATCACCTTGGAATTCATGCAGGGCTTTGCACAACACACCTGCTGGGTGTGTACACACTACAAAGGTGTTTAGATTCCACCCATAGATCATGCTGGGAGGGAACACACTACAGAGGTGTATACATGTTTGTGGTGTGTTTATAAGGTTAGTAAATCAACCGCACTAACTCATTCACTGCACAAGACATTGTCAATTATTTCAAAAACAAGACGGGTGCAATTGTTGATGAGATCCCACTATCCAGATATCTCCCCAACTAAACATACTTTGTCTACCACCCCATTTAATACTTTCCTCTCCTGACCCTGTTACTGCAGAAGAGGCTGATACATTTTGTCTGAAAGCCCATTCCCTCGCGACTCTGTTCACCATCTTTCTCTATTCTACACCTCACACGTGCGTTGAGAAATTAATGAAAGAGCAATGCTGATTAATGCACCTATTAATGCACCTATAGTGTTAACAAGGAATTCAGCAGGCATATTTAAGGCATTAAGAAGGCATCAAAAGTGCTTGCAAAATGCCCTGCAAGTAGGGAGTGTTAAAGGGGAAGTGATGTAATAAAGGGAATTGACCAGTTTTGAGGTGTGCTATGGTGAAAATTGGGGGCATATTATTGTTTTTCTGTGAAGTGTATTGCTGCATTAATATAGATCAAACTGTCTTTTGACAACAACATGGGTTCATATACAGCGATCTACATGATCCTCTGCTTGGTCCAGCTGAAGATTATGATGAACAGAATGGGTGCATCCAATTAGATCCCAACCAGGATTTATGCACTTATCTCCAAAAATTATTTGACTATACCCGCATGAAATTCTCAACTTTTGACGTATCACTGAAGATCTTTAGACCCCGTCTGATTGCTGGCAAAATGCTGGATGTGTGCAGACAGGAAGAGGCATCTGTACCTGCTCTGTCCATTCACTCTATGGTTCCTAAGTGGTTTCTATGATTGCAAAACCTCCTATGCCTCTCCTAAAACACCTGTGCAACGCTTCTTAAATGACCAAATGTCCGTTTTAAGGGACGTTTCAATATACAGCAATGGAGGCATTTATCCAGCGGCAATGCCTCCAGATTGCAACATGCACTCTATTTTTTAACACACAGCAACACAACACAAATGACCATGTTTGAACTGCACTGGGCGGTTACTATTGCATTATCCCACATGAGCATTAATAGGCAGCAGGGAGGATTTAAAAACGCTTTTCTAATGCCTGATTTTAACGCACGTGTGAAGGAGTCCTAACTCACATCTTCAATCCCTCCCTTGTTATCAAAACAATTGATGTGAACTTTGAGAATGAGCCAAGTGTATAAACAAAACTAAAACTAGAATAACAGACGCTGCTATTGTATAGGTACAAATTAAACACCTACCAAGCATTATGAACATAAATAGATCAGGCGCAACCCACTAAATAATAAACCCAAACCATATAATTCTGTATCCATAAGATGACAATGTAACACTTTCCAAATGTAAAAATGTTGCAGTTTTTCAATAAATGTCCAAAGAAGTAAAAAAAAATATTTTAATAAAGAAAAGTATATCATTTTTAAGGATTTATCTTGAATCACCACTAAATCAAATCAATTCAAAACTGTTTCCTGGGAATACCTTCACAAAGTCCTCTATTGATGAAATTTGCCGGGAGTAGGGGCCTAAGCACATACAGTGAGATCCTACGATTTAAACAGTAGACCCTGGAGGCTACTGCAGAGTCATTAGGGTGAGTGTGTGGGAGATGCTGGGCATCAGTGTTTAATTAGGGGCAGGACATTTTACTCTATTATGCATATTTAAACTAGTGGGGTTCATAGAACTAGTTCACATGACTGCAATGTTTTTCAGTTTTATTACTTACATTTTTTAATTAGTAGTACACGATCTGCAGCTTTCTTGCTCATACATATTGCCTGGAGTGGAAGACATATGAAAAGATGTAGAGTGAAATGGAAATGTCATAAAAGTGCTGCAGACCTTCATTTTACAATAAAATCAATATCCTCTGCTGAATTACTTTGTAAATGTTAGTTGTGAGACTCTCACTGTTTTGGACTGAAGTTTACACAGCAGCAGTTCATGATAAATCATCATAGAAGATACACTGTCATTTATACAAAGACCCAGCACTGGGTTTCTCCCTCTGTACAAGGTTATCAGTTTCCAACCAATTGCAGCCAGTGCATTCTCAAACTCTGCCTTAAAGGGCTAGTGCAGCCATTGCTCTGTGTTTGAGTAACATGCCCATACAATAGCTGCTGGATATCAAGTGCCTCTTGAAGCTCGCATATTGTTTCCTCGGGACCCCTGTGACCTGCTGTGTCTACCGACATGACATCCAATAGGTATCTGACTGCACTTCTTACATGGAACCCCTTTAAGGTGGGTGCTGAAATGACTGCCGATGGTGTCGTAGAATCAATGAAGCAGGATGTCACAGCACACTGAAAGAATAGGTCAAATGAACATCTTTTATTGATGCATGTTGTCACAATGAATGCAACATTTTGGGCCACACAGGACATCACTGTTCCCAGTATCTTCCCTGGAATCTTCAGTGATCCTAGTGTGTTCCTGTGTATACTCCTAGAGAATCCTTGCATGCTTGTACTCCTGTGCATTGAACACTTTGGGAGACTCCTTTTATTCTACCATTCATGTGCATATCATTCACCAAGAGACCTACTGTCTCCTATTAGCTTTCACTTTGCACACAGACTAATAGTATAGCATGTGGAAACACATTACCCTGTTCACTGTTGCAATAGCAGCAGAACTGAGCTTTGAGATAGATGTTTAAATGAGTTCACAGCCTCCATTTACATAAACTGTCAACACAGGCTATCATAGAAGTATCTGTGCCCTTCTGTGTGATTGGAAGCATCTTGTTTTGACCTCATGTGTAAAGGTGCCCATACACTGCTCGATTCTCGTACGAGAATCGCGGGAAATCCCGCGATCGTACGGGAATCGAGCAGTGTGAACGAAGACGTGCAACCGTTTCTACTGTACGGTCGCACGTCTTTTGTCTAAGGAGCACGCTAGAAAACCAGCCGAAAATCGTATGATTTTCGGCTGGTTTGAACGGTGCTCGGGCACGCGCACACTGCCCGTTCAGCATTGCGGTCATCAGCATTGCGGTCATTGCGATGATCGAGAGTACGATCTGCCTGTCCAAGATGGGCAGATCGTATGTTTTTTTAATCACTTTACAACCATCGCAAGACTAAGGTCTTGCGATGGTTGTACAGTGTATGGCCACCTTAAGACAGCCTGCATTCACCATGCAAACAACCCCCTCCAACCTCCATGTAGTGCTCACCCCCGAAGGAGCTGCTGAGTATGAAATGGGTTCTCCTCCCTGTGTGTTCCAGCCACTGGTCCCCTTGTTCAGCACACAGCACACCGACACTCACGGACAGAATGGACTCAAGTCTTAGGGGTCTTTTGGGATATTTATTTGCAGATTCAACAGGAGAGAGAGGGTTTAGGATCTGTAGGATGCCCTTGGAATTGCTTCAGAGGACAGATTTCTCCCCTAGCAACCGCTAAGGCCGATAGCACTGTGACCTGGTCCCAGGGACCAACGGTAGTAGCAATACTGCGAACAGCCAGGATGATCCAGTAGCTTATATGGAGAAGGTTAGCTATCTCTGGACTCAGGTAAGGACCACTGGTAGACATGTGCACCAGCAAAAAATTTGTTTAATTTCGTTTTGAAACAAAAAATTAGTTTAGTTTAGTTTTGTTTTGAAACAAACCAAAAAAAATGTGTTTAGTTTAGTTTCGTTTTTCGGGTCCGATTTGAACCTGGGACCTTAGCAATGGCAAGCCTGTCATCTAACCACTACTGTATAGCCTCTGTACTTTAGGCATAAAAGCATTTGATATATATGAATGCAATATGTAGCATTTGACAGCTGAGAATGTCAAATGGGCGGAGCGAGCTGTGACGTCATGGCTCGCTCTACCCATCTGTTGACACAGACTTGTCATTTTTTTTCTTCTGGTTTTCCTTCTGGTTGTCGTCTGCAGCGGGACTTTTTTTATTTCGGCGTGTCGGCGGGGGTCCTGCATTCTGATCCTGACTCTGGATTACATCCATGGAGCCATTTTTTTTATTTTATTAAAGAAATAGTCAAAAATTGACTGTTTTTTTTTTTCAATTAAAGGATTTTGTCAAAAGTCTCGACTTTTTACTAACTATTTGGTTTAACCCTTTAGTGAATGGGTAGGGGTACAAGTACCCCTTACTCATTCACATGGGGGGCGGCATCTGGGTAAAATCCCTCATCAGACTTTAAAAAAAAAAAAATCATTTTGCTGCAACAGAATTCGTTAAATAACGAATTTCATTGCATCAAAATGACATTAGGGGGAACAAAAATTACTTTTTTTTTTTTTTACAGTCTGCAGAAGATGGAAAAAAAAAAGCCTGAGGTTGCCCCCAATTCATACCAGACCCTTTAGGTCTGCTAGGAATGTTAGGAGAATGCCAATTCAAAAGCAAAGGACAAAAAAAAAACTTTAAACATTACTCAACCTCCCTGGATTTGAACCTGGGACCTTAGCAATGACAAGCCTGTAACCACTACTCTATAGCCTCTGTACTTTAAGCATAGATGTGTTGTAGAGGTAAAATGTTGTCATTTTTTTCCCCCTAATGTCATTTTGCTGCAACGAAATTCGTCCAATAACGAATTTCGGGAAATCGGGAATTTTGGATTCGTTTGCATTCGTCTTAGCTGTATTTCGGAATTCGGATGCATCCGAATCTCGGAACGAACCGAATCGCACATGTCTAACCACTGGCTTCTTCTCGAACAGATACCTGGAATAGGGTGAGGGGTCTCCCTTGTGGGTCCCAGACGGACACTCTCACCAGCTCCTCTGCGATACCCCTCAACAAGCAGACTCTCCCTCCGACCCAGCTTCCATCAGGTATTTTCCTCTTCAGGATCTGGAATCTCTGTGTCCTCAGCATCTGCAACTGCCAAGGAGCACTCCAGGTTAGTGGTAGTATCTTCCTAGAACATGGCACCCAACACCTGCCAATTGTATGGGGCCCAAGCAAAGTTCCTATGGAGTCCTAGGCCTGCAGGCCCCCAGCACCTGCCATGTGCTGAGGCCCAGGTTTGAGGCATTTGCTTGCATCAAACAGACCTCCTAGGGTGAGGCCCTAGGAGGGGAAGAGAGCTCTGCACAGTGTCCCCAGACCTTTTATTACCTGTTCTCAACCATGCCTCTGAGTCATCCTACTCAGGAATTGGCTAGGGTCAGGTGCATAGTCATAATCTGAGGATGGATCCTCACTCACTGTATGCCAAGGCTCCCTTTTCCTCAGCAACAGGAGCAATCAATCCAGCAGATTCAGGGACACCTATAGAATGCAGAGCCCTGCATAATCAGTATCTAGACTGGTTACAGTCCAGGTATCTCTAAATTGAATAGCGACATTTTAGAGAGCGCTACATCCATATTGCTCAACATAAGGCATGTATCCTTTACTTTGTGGAAACAAAGCTAGAGAAGGAATACAATACTACTATAAAAGGTCTGGCTATTAGGCTAAAGGTTGGACATTAAACTTGGAAACCTAATTATTTGCATCAGCCACAGCCTGAAAAAGAAAAGCCTACATCCTACAAGCATGCTGCATAGATGGACCTTTGCTCTCTGTGTGGAAGCAGCTTTACATTTCAAATTTCTTTACAGACATGCCCCCTTGCTGAGTCAAAGCCAGAGCTCTCAAATCAGGGGCAGCATGATCTATTACTAAACAGCTATAGGTTTGACTCAGTAAGGTGTGTGTTGGACCTCAACACACACCTTACTGATCTGCAATAAGATCTCTGCTTCCCCAGAGAGAGCAAGGGTCCCAATCTGCATCTGCTGCCAGAGGATAAGCTTTTCTATTCAGACTGTAGCTGATTTTTAAAGGAAAGCAAACTGATTTTTTTCATGCACCTGGAATTTAGCTAATTAAAATGAAAGTTCAATTAGGCTTTAAAGATACTATAAGTAGACTAAAGGTGCCCATACACTGTACGATTATCGTACGATAATCGCTGGAAATCCTGCAATCGTACGATAATCGCAAAGTGTATGGAAGGCGTGCGACCGTTTCTACTGTACGGTCGCTCGTCTTCCGTCGAACAAGCAGGCTTGAAAACCCACTGAGAATCGTACGATTCTCGGCGGGTTAGTGGCCTGCATTTTCGACAACTGCCGAACGGGCCGGTGTGTGCACGCGCACACTGCCCGTTTGCAGTCATCGGAAAGGACTGCAAAGGACGATCTGCCTGTCCAAGATGGGCAGATCGTACGAGCTTTTAATTAGCTTACAACCATCGCAAGACAAAATTCTTGTGATGGTTGTAAGGTGTATGGGCACCTTTAATTAGGTGGATAATTTAACAGGTGGATTATAATTCAGAAGCAAAAAAATATAAGACATTGAACATCTTTTGCTTTGATGCACCTGGAAGATATTTAGCGGATTTAACCCCTTCATGACTGAGGCCCTTTTTTCCATTTTTGCACCCATGTTATATTCCACATTTTAGGCCTGAAAATGACGTAAAACCCCCCAACATTATATATTTTCTGAATGCCAAGACCCTATAGAATAAAATGGTGGTAGTTGAAAATGTTTATGTTAAATTCAATTGGACTTTAAGATACTTGTGGAAAAAATACATTAGTCCATTACTAAGGTCGCATGTACTGTTTTTGGTAGATTGTAAAGATGCCCATATGCATACAATTCAACCATTTGCTGGTACATCAATGTCACAGTGAGCACACAGAAAGAAAAGAGCAATGCTGCTGTTGCTATTTATCTTAAAGCAGTACTCTGGGCAAATCAAATCATAACCCTTACAGTGGGTCTACCCTCACACTGCAAGGGTTAAGTGCTTGTTTTGTCTAGGGAGCTAAAATAACAACGTTATACTCACCCAAACTACAATCCTGACTTGCTTTTAGACCGGTCCCTTCAGCAGCTTAAAGTCCAGTGAGTCAACACATTCTACACAGTGTATAAAATGTGAGGACGAGGGACATGTCAAGAGTTAAGATTTTATTTGCCCGACAGAACATTAGCAATCAGGAGAGGTTTTCTAACTTGTGCCTCTGACTGAGAAAGACAGGATTGGACATCTGATGTCTGCAGTCAGCCTAAGAGACTGTTAAAAAAAAGGTCTGCAGGTAAAGTGTGTCGACCCCTAGAGATGTATTAACATACCTTCAGCAGCTTCAGAAAACCTGCAAATATGGGCCAAATCCCAGGTCGTTCTCACAAGTTTAGCTCTGACATTTTCTTCCAGGTAGACTGCTGCTAAAGCTGGCCATACCCTAATTTACTTTTGTTCCTCCATCCACAGTGACAGCTATTGTACTCTTAGCAGCTGCTGCTCCATTGGCCGCTGAATACCCAGACAGTGCCTGTATCTGATTAGATGCAAGCACTATTTGGCTGGCAATTTTCAGATCGGCTCTTTATCAATCAACTTTTCTCAATCTGATAGGGGTGCTGATGTTGATGCCATCCATGGCTCAACTTTTAGCAGGTTCATGAATCAACCAAAATTTGGTCCATGTAAGGCGCCTTACGAGGACCAAATTATGGTTGATTCATTGTGAGGCCATTGTAAGTACATTGTAAGGCCAGCTATAGTCCCACTCCCTCACACTCCTATTGGCCCATGACTATGATGTGCTGCCACAGTGGCCAATAAAAATGTGCAGTAGGAAGGAAGTGGCAGGCAGGCTTCGGCATCCTAAGAAAGTGCTAAACAATACTTCCCAACTGTACTTCATTTGGAGGAACATTCCCTCATTTGGAACCAAATCCCTATGTCCCTCTGTTCTCCTAAGTTGTTCATCTTTTTGATCTGTTTTACAGATATTCATGAAAATGTATTACATAACTACCGAACATATTATTCTGCACTAAAATCTCGATTTGATCTCCTAATTATCTTGTTTTCTATTTTCAAAAGCCAGTATAAAGGAAAAGTACTGGTGAAAAAAACAATTCTGGGTTTAACAAGTTATTTTTTTGCATATAAATTCTTAATGATCCGTAAAAAACAAACAAACTGGGGGGCGTGTCAGGGGTGGGTACATTGCCTAAACACATTAGAGTCAATTTATCAAACCAGCAGACAAAATCTGTAGCAGCTGTGCATAGCAACCAATCAGCTTTTCTCTTCAGTTTGTTCAGTTAAGATTTGAAAATGAAAGAGAGAAGCTTATTGGTTGCTATGCACAACTGCTGCAGATTTTGTCTCTTTTTCTCATTTCAGTTAGGAGGTCTGGCTGAACCTTTGCTTGCCATAATGCCCCTGCATTTAGTCATATATGCAGGCTTTATAAACAACAAATGTGCGTCATATCTTCAGTATTTTTTAAATCTTTTTGTGTGTAAGAGTTCTGAAATTATCCCAGATACCCTTTCAAAACAAACCATCTAGAAACCTGTTTAGCTAGCATAACATGAGCAATAGTCTGAAATGAGCATCTAGCAATTTTCTTAACAGTCATGAATGCTAAAGAGAAAGAGGATATGTGTAGTAAACACTATAAACTAGTACTAGAAAAGACACTTTAGTCATTGCAATCATAAGCCACCAGGAGATTCTGTCTTATTTTTACCTCCTTCATTAACCCAAATAAACATTTCTTTGACATGTCACACAGTGAGCAAAACTATAACAGAAACAAGCTCTGAAAGCAGCTTAGAAAGAAGCAGCCGATGCTTGTTATCATCTCTACCTGTCCCCTTGTCTTTCTCTGCTTTCACTGTGTGCTGTTGAGAGATAGCTGTCTTGTGTCATTCAGTTTTTCTTGTTTCTTGCGTCTCTTAGGAGATTAACTAGCTAAACATAAATGCTTTTAGTCTTATTAAATGATATCATGTCATAGATATGTTGCAAGCAGCTTGAATACTTGACATGGTACACGGTGACAGGGGGCCCTTGATAACAGAGATAAATAGAACAAAGCAAAGGACAGCATATATAAATAGATGATATCGGAGTCAGAAATCATCAATGCCAGGAAACTGCATAGGTTTTAAGGTATATGCAATTCGTCGCTTAAATGAGAACTATGAGGCGAGTAAAAATCACTCAGCCACATAGTTCGAGGCGACATGTTACAATTAAACTGTCACACGTCGGCTCAATAGATCGGGAAGTGAGCAAACACATACCGTCACTCGCTCACTTCTCGATCCTGTGCCTGCAGAGAGCCGTGACTGTCACTCACGGCTCCCTGCAGGGATTCCCCCCCTCCCCTGTCCAATCCTCCAACATCCACTGGCGGAACGGCCGAGGGAGGGGGCATGTACAGCTGGCTCTGCCTCTAGATAGGCAAAGCCAGCTGTCACTCACGCAGCTGGGTGTATCCAGAAAGTATTGTCGGGATCCGTCCCGGCTGTGGCGTCTCAGTATACCGCAAGCTGTAGCTCGCGGTATACTGAGCTTTTCGGTGATGGGAGGATGCTAGTTTGTGTCCTTCCGTTACCCTTAGGAGAACTATGGGAAAAAGCACTGACTCAATAGTTCTCCTTTCTGTAAAACTTTCTGACTGCTCATTTAAACAGTAACTCCAGGAAATGGGAAAGTTACCCATGCAGTGGGGCTACCCTCAAACTGCAAGGTTAAGTGCTCCTTTAGGTCTAGGGACTAAAATAAAGAAGAAATACTGACCCGATCCTTAGTCCTGCCTGGCTGCTAGACCGGTCCCTGCAGACTCTTTTACCCTGGGATATGGTGGACTAAGGACCTGTGAGGTTATCAAATCCAATGCAGCTTAATTAGGAATAAGGGTGCAGAGGGACACCGCCAAAGTGGAGAGAGAGAGAGGTGAGCGCTGACTGCTGCTGGACCAAGGATGAGGTGAGTATATTTACTTTATTTTAGTCCGCTGAATAAAGTGAGCAGTTAATCCTTACAGTGCAGGGGTAGCCCCATTGCAGATGTTACTTTTTACATTTCTGGAGTTTTTCTTTAATTTTGCATTAAATAGTTGAAAGAGGTGCACCATAGATAGTAGTCACAGAACACGACACCCCAAAAGCTTACTATTAGGAAGAACTGGATCATCCAAACTATATATGATTTTTAGGTATCCAATAATGTAGTAAGATCAATTAGAAAGTAAATTAATGGTAGCATATACAAAAAACCTTTTTGTTTATTCATAGTTAATAACATTTTTAAAAGAGAGTAATTTACACTCATCATTAAAAGCAACATATAAAATTGTACATTGCTATGAATATAGTGTTTACAATACTTGTATCAATATTGGTTGCACTATAACCTAGCACTTACTCTCTTAATGTCCGGTATTAAAATGTTTGTAATTAACTATAAAATATACCTGTCAAAGTCTTTCTAGGTAAGTATACCCTCAGTTGTCACTTAAGGATGCACTTGTCCCACATAGACGCATGAAGAGATGTGTCAACCACTGTGGGCAGGGAGGTGTGCTGGCAGGGGGATGGGTGTGTGTGTATATATATATATAGATATATATCTATATATATATAGATATATATAGATATATATCTATATATATATATATGTGTATATATACACATATATATATATATATAT
>NW_017307096.1:761980-771543 GCF_000935625.1 Nanorana parkeri
TATATATATATATACATACACACACAGACGCATCCTCTGCTGGGATACCACACCCACATGTCAAATGTTGGTGAAGTCACGGTACATGTGCAGTTTCTCATGATTTGGCCGAGAGCTATTAATAAAAATTAATATCTTGCCACGAATCCCGTATGTACTACAGAACCTACCTATAAAATTACCATTTATAATCTTTAAAAAAATACAGGAGATATTAAAACTTTTTATAGTCACAGAGGAAGCCTAGAATCAACCACAACCTAATCTCCAAACCAAAATCAGAGGGAGACATGGACGCACAGAGACCAGAGTAAGTGTTATCCAAAATTGATTGAAATAAATCCAAGCAAATATCAAAAAGACAGATCAAGAAGAATAATGATCATCATGTACATTACCAAGAAAGTCTCCCAAACCATGCCAACGCCCCTCACGCGCTTCACCACCTGGGCTTAATCAATGTGTGAGCGGCGTTGGCGTGGTGTGAGAGACACACATCATCTTAATTGCATCAATAACATACATCTGAAGGTTACAGGCTGTTTGCACAATGGAAGGTTGATCAATAGCCCTACTTATTTCAACAAACAGCAAACCTGCACCTTTTTTGACCTATCTATAATTATAATTGCATCACAAATCACACAAAAACTACCTAAAATGTGTCAGGTTATCTGTGCCCAAAAACAACCAATTGACCACACCATCTCATGGACTAAAATTTGCTTAACACACAACTGGACAACTACACCTCTGGACATGAAACAGCTTGGAACAAAGTTCTTGGCATTATGTTAAGTGACATCCATTAGGAAAGAGCTTGCATCCAAGCCTATAAAAATCTCTATAATCAACAGAAAACAGGAAACCTCCTAAAAGTTCTTTACACAGTGTTACACCACACCAGAAAATCTCCACTATTGTTACCCTAGCACATTGGACTACTGTTGGAGATACAATTTAGCAAAGGGATCCATGTTCCACATCTGGTGGGATTGCCCTCACATTTCTTCATATCAGTCCAGAACTAGGGATCTCAACACCCAGATCATGGGGATGGATCTTGCTCTTTCTCTCATTGAATTTCTTCTGCATATCTCTAATGCCTTGCTGCTAAAATGTAAGTTTCCGCTGATCCTTGTCCATTCAAAATGCACTACATTATCCTCTACCAAGGAGTGCATACATAGGGTCAACTCCATGCTTGCTATGAGAGATTCCAGAGCAATAGCAGCTGATGTTATTTCTCAAACTATCATTAACATATTGTTCAATACCGAGCTTATAGCTGGTAGGCACCAGCATAACCAACATAATGTCTCTGTTTTTAATGCTATACCAGACACTATCCCATACTATCCCATATCGGCCTCCAGGCTTAATACCTACTGCCTTTCACTGTCCTTTCACTGGGATAACTCATGCTATCCGCTCATCCTCCCACCCTTCAAACCCCCCATACTCTCCTAACCCTATTTCCAACCTGACCCCCTTACTAGGTATGGTCTCAACGTTTGAGTTGAACAACAGTTCAACTCGAACATTGGTAGTTTGTGTGTTCGGCAAACACACAAACTATCAGGGCGTTCGGTGGGCTATTCACTTGCCGAGTGCCCTGAAAGGCACTGCGCACCGCACAGTACCTTGTGCAGCCCTGATTGGGTAAATCAATGCACCTGACCACAGGTCAGGTGCAAGACTTTGACCACTCATGGCACAGTGCACTCTAAGAGCCATGATCTGGCAAAGTAATGATGACTTTGCCCAATCATGGCTCACAGCTTAGTCCTGTCAGGTGCTGGACAAAAGTAAACAGTTGGGCAGAGCTAGCGGTGATGTCACCGCTAGCTCCCTCTAATTGTTTATATTTTGCCGGCATCTGTCAGGCAGGTCGGCGGGCATCAGGTTTTTTTATTATTTCTATTTATTTTTTCTTGTTTTATTTTTTATTTTGTTGCGTCTTCGTGGACAACGCTGGACGTCATGAATGACCTTAGGATTACCATTACCATCCATTTTTTTTTTGGGGGGGGGGGGGGGGGGTTTAAAAAAAAGGTCCCTTTTTTTTTTTTTTTTCTTCACTTTATCACTATTACATAGGTCGTTTACAAGCCAGTGGCATACAAGTGATCGGGCAGTCCCTACAGCTGCCCAATCACTTGTATGTAAAAGCTGGGTCATGGTTGCAAACCGCAATACTGCAGTAGACGTGATCTTTGTAGGGAGGAGGTTTAACAATAAAGGACTTGTCAAAATCCTTTGTTGTGTTTTATTTTTTCTATTAAAGGATTTTTTTTATAAAAGTCTGGACTTTTTATTTAAATGTATTTTAACACTTAAGTGAATGGTACCCCTTACTCATTCACAATGGGGGAAGGGCCGCATCTGGGTGTCCCTTTATAAAAGGGGTACCATGATGTGAATATGCCCCCCCTGCTTGCACCCCCACAACCAACGCCCCAGTGCTCATGGGGGATGAGGCCCTTGTCCTCATTGGCACAGGGACGAGGTGCTTTTCCAGGGGCAACCCATTTTCCCCCCCATTTTTGGTGGTGGGGTTCCTCCTTAAAATTCCTACGAGACCTTAAGGGCCTGGTATGACTTTATGGGGAACCCCACACTTTTTGAAAATATTTTTAACTTGAGGTCCCTTCTAAAATTCCTACCAGACCTAAAGGGCCTGGTATCACTTTTGGGGGGAACCCCACAATTTTGTTTTATTTTTTTTAATTTAAATGTGGTCCCTCCTATATTCTTACCAGACCTAAAGGGTCTGGTATTGTGGTATTGTTTATGAGGGGGAACACACACTTTTTCCCTTATAGATATAATTTTTGCTTCAGCAGGTTCTATATATCGTACATATGTGCCACTTTACAAGCAGTTTAACCTCCCAGGCGGTCTGATTATCCTAATATTTTTTGCTTTTTCTTTTTCTATTTTTTCTCGTTTTTTTTTTCTATTTTATTTTTTTCCCCCCGGTTCCACCCCCTGCGACACGGGCGCTCGTAAGGGATGGAATCTGGAAGATGGATGCTGGCATCGGCCGGAGGACACAGCGGGGCTCGTAGAAACAAGATAAGATGCTACAGTGTAATCCCGAGTGTGGCTCGGGGGTAACGCTTTTGGTACTGAAAATTAACCCCGAGCCACACTTGGGATTACTGCCAGGAAGGTTAAGGAGACCCCCTAGGCACAGTATTTAACCACTTGCTGACCGGGGTGTTTATACCCCCTTCCTGACCATTTTTCAGTGTTCAGCACTGTGGTACTTTGACTGACATTTATTCCGTCATGCAACGTTGTACTGAAATTAATTTTATACCATTTTTGGGGACAGATAGAGCTTTCTTTTGGTGGTATTTAATCACCACTGGGGTTTGTTTTTTTTACTGTATAATTTTCAAAAAGTACCGAAAATTTTGAACGGGTCACGTCGGGTAAATCGACACCAAACATGTCATGCTTTAAAATTACATGCACCTGTTAAAGCGCAAAAAAATACCATACTCAAAATTTACCATAGCCGATGCTTTAAAAGCTTTTACCGCTCATCAGTTTAGTGTTATTAGTGATTGATAACCCTAGAATTATTGCTCTCATTCCGACGTTCGTGGCTGTTTAAATTCAAAGCGGTTTCCAGCTCTAGCGGAATGGGATAGGACGTCTAAAGACGCCCATCCGCCCTCAAGAAGCCGCTGCAGTTAAAGGATGTTTGCAATGTTGCAATGTTAAAATCACTGCTCCTCTAAAAACTGTATTTTTAAAAGTTTTTTTTTTCATTAATACATGTCCCCCAGGGCAGTACCCGAATCCCCATACTCTTTTTTTTATGGCCAATAACTTGCATATAAGCCTTAAAAAATGGGACATTTGATTTTCAGAGTTCTGGTCCCATAGACTTTCATTGAGTTTGAAGTTCAAAGTCAAACTTTTTCCACGTTCTAAAGTTCAAACTTGAACCAAACTATGGTGTGTTCAGGCCATCACTACCCCTTAAGGTGCCCATACACCTTACAATTATCTGCAGATTTTCTGTGGACAGATGGAAAAAGTGTAACCGATTGGCCCAGGTGGAGATTACTCCATCCACACAGGTAAGTGTAGATGGAGGAATCGGTTGCACCTTTTCCATCTGACCAGAGAAAATCTGCAGATAATTGTAAGGTGCATGGCCAGCTTTACCCAGTTACTCCCACACCTTGAAATCTAGATCTGTTTCTCTACTACTTTCCCTTCTAACTAACAAATATGTAGAACCCCTCTGAGATTAAGAGGAAAGCCAATGCAATCACAAACATCTAAACACATAGTCTAAAAATCGCATGGGCTGAGTTGAATAAGTACAACAGCACCCATGATAACTTAAGATGTAGTACAGCTAAAAACCTGCTCTCTAAAGTAGTAAGGTGAGCTTGTAACACACTGTATTACAGTTTTGTTTGCTACTCAATGTAAGAAATACTACAAATGATACATTTCCTAGCTTGTGTACCTAATGATTCACTCAGTGTACTTTGTCTCCTACTTATGTATGATTCTTTCAAAAATGAAATAAGGATTGGAAAAACAAAATTATCACTGCATCTCACAGACATTTCCCCTGCCATGTGCCTAAGTTAAATCAAAAGCCTTATTAAAGTCTTTAAATTTTACAGATAAACTGACATTTTCATGGTTAAATCTAATTTGGTTTAAGCAAGAATAAATTATAATATATTAAAATTGTTTTGAAGCATCTCCATCTTTCTTGAAGTGTCTTTTGCCCATGGGAGGCTAATTTGGCTTGTTTTTTTTCCTTACCCTTATTACTAGAAATGGAATTCCTTGTAAGACCAAAGATCATACATGCACAAACAGCGATTGATGTTTCCTTGGTGCTTTTAAAGAGAAAGTCATCTGACCCTGATGTGGGTTAGAAACAAAAAAACTGAGAGACAGAAAGAGGTAAGAATTGTTATCTTATGTCTTACAGGTCTTTGATAAGGTGCCCGAGAGTCTAGATAGCACTGCTCATTATATCAACTGCCGAAAGTGAAGGAATGGTGGGATTTAATTCAAAGAATATTATACCAGAGAGCAGAACACTCCACAGGCAATATGTCTTTGTGTTCTTATTTTGTGTGACTGATATATAAAACTGTCCGAAAACTTACTGAAACTATGAAATCACAAATGGCATTTTATACAAGCTGGGAGTGTAATAGATATAGAAAGAGCTGTTTCATTTCAAAAACATGTAATATTTTAAATTTTCTATGCAGAAAAAAAAGATTCCTCCTTGACACAAAAGCTCTCTGAGGATAGTATCGGGACATGAAAGTAGAGAAAAGTTGTTTTGCATATAAATCAAATATGGTTCAAAAGAGTTGACCGTGGACTGTGATAGATAAGTAAATATTCAGCTAAATGCAGCAGTTTATTTTATAATCCTGTAAATTAACAATAAGGGCACATTGGGCATAAATGTAACTGGGGTCACCTATACCATGAACCCAATCTCAATAGAAGGAACAAGCCATATCACAAGTGATGTTTCTGTTGTTCCCTGTTACCATTAGCACTAATGATATTGCCTTAACACTTTATTACTGTGAGTCATACAATAGTTTGGTTTCTTTTCCATTTACAACCCTGTATTAAAAGTTACTTGGCCATTTCATATTGGCAAGGGTATGGACTAGAGTTTTATGCCTGTAAAATCAGAATAATAGTTTTACATATTGATTTCCTTGAGTAAAAAGGTAACCCATTCTAATCCTATCTAGTAAAATTGATGTATTATTCTGCCTTCCAGTAATGCAAATTTCTGAAAGCTGACTGTCTGAGATGCACCTTTTAGTCAGTCTGTAATGTGAATGACTTTAAAGATGTAAATATAGCTTAGAGAAAGCAATCGCATAGAGAAACTAAATTATTGAAAAGAACCACTGCAGAGACTCCACTTTAATGCATTAGCAAAGTTGGATTAAAGTGCACCTAAACCCAAACACTTAAACCAAATATGTTGGTGCACAACATGTTGGTGTAATATCAAAAAAAATATATTTTTTTTTACACTTTCCCTTATATCAAAACAGCAACGTATAGCCATAGGCACTTCTTGTGATAACCCTAATCCAGGTCAGCTGCAGCATTGTCACCCTTTCCTACACATTCCTAAGCTGGACTACAAGCAGCCTTACAAATGCACAGTGCATTGACACATTGTGACATAAATATCATTATGCACACATATACGGAAAGTTCATCCAAAGAGTATACAGGATCTGCACAGTGTAAGGAGAAAAAACATGAACAAACATTAACCAGTTCCATCCGTGGTGTTAAACCCCCTTCCCATCCAGGCCATTTTTCAGTATTCAACGCTGGGGTACTTTGACTGACATTTATTCCGTCATGCAACGCTGTACTGAAATGAATTTTATACCCTTTTTTGGGGACAGATAGAGCTTTCTTTTGGTGGTATTTATTCACCACTGGGGTTTTTATTTTTTACTATATATTTTTTTCACTTTTTATATATGTGACTTTTCTTTTTCTTTATTTATATATTTTTTTTGCACTTATTGTTATTGCTATTATATAGGGGGATAACAATCAACAAAATACTCCCACAAATGTGGGCCATTGATTGCAACCAAGATTTTTTAATTTGCACACACAAAAAAGTATTTCTCCTAACAAATTCATTCAAGACCATGTTGCAAAAATAAATACACACCAATGAAAGTCATAGGAGGAAAGCTAAATTTTAGACAACAAAATCCTAATTAACAAGAATTCAACTTCAAGTGAGTATAATTATTTCTGAAGCAGGTGTCCAGCACACAGTTGATTATAAAAGGGCGTTACTTAACAAAGAAAACACCTTCCCAATCCATGCTGTCAGCAATGGCACCACATGGAAGAGAAATGTCACAAGGCCTGAGAAAGAAAATAATTTCTATACACAAGAAAGGTGAAGGCTACAAGAAGACCAGCAAAGCTTTGCTTATCAGTCAGAATACTGTAGCAAAAGTGATACAAAAATGTAACAAAGATGGAACTACTTTTCATGAGAAGGGTAGAAGAAAATTGCCATGCAAGTTCACTGCAGTTAGCTAAAGAAGTAGAAAGCCAAACTGGGGTGATTGTTTCCCCTGACACAATACGGCGTACACTGCAGAGGAATGGCATGCATGGGTTTCGTCCATGAAGGAAGCCTCTCCGAAAGCCCATGCACAAAAAAAAACCCCTACAATTTGCCAGAGCCCATGCTGAAAAAGAAGAAGACTACTGAGACTCTGTACTCTGTAGTGATGAGACCAAGATAAATGTTTTTGTAACTGATGGCTTCAAAACTGTATAGCGTCGCAAAGGTGAGGAGTACAAAGAAAAATGCATGGTGCCTACAGTGAAACATGGTGGTGGAAGTGTCCTTCTGTTGGGCTGCATGAGTGCTGCTGATGTTGGGGAGCTGCATTTCATTGATGGTATCATGAATTCACAGACATACTGCTCTATATTGAAAGAGAAGATGCTACCATAACTCCGTGCTCTTTGTCGTCGTGCACTTTTCCAACATGACAATGATCCAAAACACACATCTAAGGCCACTGTTGCATTTCTGAAGAAGAACAGGGTGAAAGTGGTTCAGTGGCCAAGTATGTCTCCTGATCTAAACCCAATCGAACACCTGTGAGGAATTCTGAAGAGACAAGTTGAGCATCGCTCTCCATCCAGCCTCTAAAGGTCCCCATACACCTTGCGATTATCGTACGATAATCGCGGGGAATCCAGTGATTGTACGATAATCGGCAGGTGTATGGAAATCGTGTAACCGTTTTTACTGTACGGTCGCACGTGTTTTGTCGAACGAGCATGGTAGAAAACCTGCTGAGAATCGTACGATTGTCAGCGGGTTAGTGGTGTGCTCGTTCGACAACTGCGGAACAGGCCGGTGTGCACACGTGCACACTACCCATTCAGCATTGCGATAATAGCAAGTACGATCTGCCTGTCCAAGATGGGCAGATCGTATGAGCTTTTAATTAGCTTACAACCATAGCAAGACAAAAGTCTTGCGATGATTGTAAGGTGTATGGGCCCCTTAAGAGAGGTCGTTCTTGAAGAATGGAAAAAGATAGATGTCGCAATATGTCGCCAACTTGTTCATTCCATGCCTAGAAAACTTGGTGCTGTACTTACAAATCATGGAGGTCGCACAAAATATTAGATGTAGTAGTTTTTGTTGTGGGGTGTATTCATTTTTGCTTCACCTAATTTGAGTAAAGCTGAAGATTCAACATCTGCTACATGTAGTATTTCCCTAAATACTGACCAGCACTCAACAATTTTGATATTACCTTTAATTTTTAAACTATTACCATTAGACAAGTTTTAAGCCCCATCTTACAGTATTTTTTCAGATACTACAGTAATGTATAATTACAGTAAACCAGTTTAAGTGTTAAACAAATAACATGACAACATTCAGCAAACAAGTAAAAATTATGTGAACAGGTTGTAAAATAATGTGGTCACATTTCAGATACTGTATATAACTGCGCTGTGAACAATACAAGCAAGGACACATGCTTTGTCTCCTTGCACTCAGTGTTGAGCATTACTTTGAAAATTTAGAGTTATCTTTTAGAAAGTGAGACCTAACTAAACAATGTATTACCATTTATCCCTTACCATAACAAGGCAAATAGAACTAGAAAAATCCCCTTGTTTGAGTTTTCACCAGAAAATTACTTTTTAGAGTAACTCATGTATGATTTCCCCATTGATACATGTTCCTGTGGTAAACATTTTTCTGTTTTTCACTATATATTAATTCATTTGGGACACGTCTATCAATCAACTGTTCTACCGTTTTATTCATTCTTGGGGAATTTGCTCTGGGATCAGTTACTAGTACTCTTCTGGTCTGTTTATATTGGCTTCATGGTATTGGTTTCTTTACATTGACTTTGTGGTATTGATTTCTTTATACAGTAAAGGGAAAATGATTACTAAGGCACAGCAGCTGTCTTATCTCAAATCCTGCTGCTGAGGCATGGTCTGTATGGCAAATTCCTGACATGACAACATTCATGGGCAGTGTCAACTCACTAAAAAGACTAAGACGTACAATTCAATCTAGTTCTTTTCAACCTGGCGGATTAAAAAGGATATTTTCCTTGGTTTCTATGTGGTTGGAAGACATGTCTGACTAAAGGTTTTTTTTTATTAAAAAGGGTGAAACTAAAACTAAAAGCAGTATGTAGAGGCTGGGAGTTTTTAGCTAGGGGGCTAAACTATCTGGCAGCAAATCAGAGGGGAATACAGTGGAAAATACCAAACATAAAATAAATGAATAAATTAAAAGGGCTGCCATGGCAGAAGAGCAACAACTACAACTGCTGCCCCAATCATTTTCACCTTTCCATCTCAATCTGCAGCTGTCTAACTCTAAATTAGCTATAATTTTGCGCTGAAGTTGCTAGAGGGCCAGACCATTATAAATAGGGAAGCAGGTTGTTTAACACGAAGTAGTAGAAGTGATTTTTTTCTGAAGATATGGGTAAACAACG
>NW_017307097.1:0-8381 GCF_000935625.1 Nanorana parkeri
GGTTTCCACATCTTCTCCACTGTTTGACATGATATTGTCCCCTATATGTGCGTATTTAGATAGTTTTTAACGTAAATGCAACCCCCCCCCCCCTTCTCCCACATCTGTCCCTCCTGAATAGGTTATACCCCTCTATATTAGTAGCCCAATCATGTTGAAGATCAATGAAAAAAATAACACCCTGCCAGAAAAACATAGGAACTAAGATCCCCAGTAGAGAGGTTCATGCTCATTGATGCTAGGCAAAAAACTGACCTGCCTGAGGCAGCTGGGGTGTGGTCATCAGCAAAATCCACCCCTCGGGTTAAGCTTCTTATGCTGTGCCTAGCATCCTACTCCTTTAGGTGGCGGTATAAGCCACTGGTTCAGATCAGAGATCAATCTCTCCGCTGTGTCCTTTAACCCCTTCGTGACAGGAGACGTACACTGTACGTCCCGGCACTTTGTGCCTATATGACTGGCCACGTACACTGTACGTGACAAGTTATATCAGGCTCTGTAATGCCGGTAACTGCTGATTCTCAGCGGTTACCAGTCATTAATGAATGCCTCAGTATTGAGTCATTCATTGATGAAATAGTTAAGCTTTTGTAAAAGCTTATTTCTTTAATTAATGAAAGAACGAAGCCGTTACGTGCAAATACGGGAGCGCTAAATAGCGCTCCGGTATTTGACAGCTGAAAATAGCAGAGAGGCAGCAGAGTGACTCACCTCCCTGCTATTTGTTTTGACAGCTCCATAGACTGGCCCGATGTTTATGAAGCTATGTGATACATCTCAAGCAAAGAGATACAAGAGGTACAATGTATCTCTTTGCTTGAAATGTATCATTTCTGATCGTCTAGGCATGATCAAAGAGCTTTAGTGAGATCTGAATCTGACATGCTGTCAGGATTAGTCTCTATGGTTATTATTAGCTGTTCCTAAGTAGAAAGAAAAAAAGATTTTACCATACACTATACACATTATAAACAGCATCCTAATGCACCCTGCCAATACACCATGATGGACAAATGTACGCTGTGGTGTTCTGCATTGGGACAAATGCTTCTTATACATTAAACCTTGCATTGTGGCGTATGAAAAATCAGGCCGTACTGTGCGAGTGGTACCACATTATACAAGCATACATGGAACCTCAGTCAGCTTCTGACCCGCATACTGGTTCTTGGTTCTGACTCAGATATGAAACTAGTGGAGCAGCATGACAGTCGATATTTTCGCCAGCACATATCAGTAAAGGCAAATCTATAGGTATATAATAGTAGTGTACAGGCCACTACTGCGCCTTATATCCCCCCAGCTGTCACATCTCATGACCGGACACGCCCACTGCTCTACATACAATGACAGCGCCTCTTCTGACTGCGTGGAACTCCTGACGTCACTTGACAGCGCCGATCAGCGCGTTTTCCATTGGCTGGGAACTTTCATGTCTACAGGATCTTTTGCTTTGAGCGTGTGAAGTTCTTCCGGGTCGCGTGGCTCCTCCCTGTTGCTGCGTTGCCAGGTTTCGGGATCCCGGAAGCGGATCTGAGTTGCTGCTGTGGCTCCTGTCCATGGTGGTGATGATAACGATGGCGACCGGTGCAGAAGAGCTTGAGGCCCGGGAGAGGCTCGCCCTTTGGGACCGGAGGAGCGAGCCCTTGGCGCCGTTGACAGACCGGCAGACAGACTCGGTGCTGGAGTTAAAGGCAGCTGCGGAGGAGCTGCCTATCCCAGCTGAGGTGAGAGACTGGGGCGCAGTGACAGCTAGAGGTGGAGGACTGACAGGTGTCTGTGTTGTGTGTGCTGTGCCTACAAGTGGGGAAGGACCCACTCTGCTTGTACAGCTTAATCCACAGAGATTTCACATGTAAAGTGTCCTTGCTGGGTGCCGGGCTGTCATGATGATCCAGTGGCTTCAATGATGAATGAGTTACTGATCAAGCGATGTCAGAGGTGCACATGATTTGCATGTCAAGTGAAGTATTGAGGTTATTGAATGAGTGTGACAGACAAATAACTTTCATTTTCACAAGTTGTGGTCAGCAATGACAGCCTCTATTTATCCTTCAAATGCTACATCCTCCTATTGGAGTCTGGCCCTATTATTGGGGAAGAGAAGGAGGACTTCCATACTGATCACCTGGCCCCTTGCATGGCTCCTCCTACTGTACCACCCTAATAGGACCCCCTGTAGTTTAGGGCCCATGTGTCAAACATGCATGTTTCGTATATTTTGACTCCCATGCATGGCCCTGATGATTGGACCCCCTTGTAGTTTAAAGTTATACTAAACTCACTTTTTTCAATAACGAATCCAGATCAAACAAATATACATTGCCCAGCAAAATATTTCTTTACATTTTTGCTCAAACATTTACCATCGTTCTTTTTCTAAAAGGCTCCAAATCTCAAATTGTCTTCCCTGAACTTCCTGTCCAGTACAAGATCACAAGTGACAGAACACAGTCTCCAGCAACTATCCATCTACTGGTTTCGAGAAGGGAGGAAGTAGGAGCGGGGAGGAGAGGATTGCCTTACCTTGCTGTGTCTTTTGTGTTTTGTGTAGACACACACAACTTACTAGCACACACAAGGGTGGCTCCACAGGACCCTGCAAGGGAAAAGAGACACCCTAAAACAGGATATCAGGGCCAGTGCTCAGGGGACCAGCTGATTCTACAGGAAACTATAAAGATTTTTTTACATTAATGAGCATCATCGTTTGGAAGTGATTTTAATCAGTAGTTAAAATAGTTTTAAAAGTTTTGAAAAACTGGTCTTTGAGGTTAATCTGGACTGTGCGGAATAAGTACAATATACGAGGAAGGATTAACATTTTGAACGCTGCCAAACGCCCTGGCCACGTTAGTTCACTTTTGCATAGTTTGAGCAGATCTCCTGGGAGCGCTGTCAGCAGTGGGGAGTAGTTCGCCCCAAACAAATCAGTGGTACGGGACGTCAGCTGTATACCCAAATAAGACATCCTATCTGTGGTCCACTTGTATCCATCTGTCATTCAGGTAGCAAGGTGGATCCTGACAATATTGTAGGTATCCGTCTCAGCTGCCTCGTGCCTCTGCATAGTTCTGTATTAATATTATTTTCAGGCCCCTTTTTGTAGAAGCAGAAGCTGTATGTTTATCCCAGCTCCCATACGTTTTTTCATGAATGCGTGGCTCCTGTGTGGAAGTGGAAGCTGCATGTCTACCCATCCTCACATAAGTTTCTGCCCCATGTATGGCCCCTAATGATAATACCCTCTTGTAATGTAGGACATCTGTCTAAAAGCAGAGGCAAAAAAAGGAGAACTATGAGGAGTGCTTTTCACTCACCTCATAGTTCTAGCCGACCTGTGACAATGAGACTGTCACAGGTTGGCTCAGTAGATCGGGAGGTGAGCGAACACATACCGGCGTTCGCTCACCTCTCGATCCTGTCATGGCTCTCTGCCTTGACAGGGGAGGGGCTGGACTCCCCCCCCCTCCCTGCTCCGATCCGTCAGCGCTGACTGGCGGAACGGACGGGGGAGGGGGCGGGTACAGTTGGCTCTGCCTCTAGATAGGCAGAGCCAGCCAGCACAATTGTCGGGATCCGCTTCAGCTGAGGCGTCTCAGTATACCGCGAGCAGCAGCTCGCGGTATACTGGGCCTAGGGTGACGTGAGGACGCTAGTTTGTGTCCTCCCGTTACCCTAAGGAGAACTATGGGGAGAAGCCTTAACCCCATAGTTCTCCTTTTTAAATTGACACTAAACTCAGGCGTTAAATCTTAAAAATACATTCTAGTACCTTTTTAACTAGTAACAAAAACGTATCGGATTTGGGTATCACTCAGCTGTAGATCCTCAAATCCTCTTTAAATTGGCGCTGACACTGTCCTTCCTTCTGGAGGGTGGATACTTTTGTTCCCCGTGGTCCCTGTGTGTGTTGTAAAGTAGTCACCGCACCAAGCTCGCTCCTGTGATGGACTATAATCTCAATACGAATGAGTAAACTAAACGTGAGATTGTAGTCCATCACACATCCTGGGCTTACAGTACTCAATGTCACTCACTGCGTGAGTGCCCCTCCATCCAGGATGACAGCCTCACTGGGAAAAAAGAGGAAGGACCTGTGATGTCACTAGACCAGTTGGAAGCTTACAGGAAAAAGGTATGTATGGGAGGGTTAGTTTGCACTTATAGCTGGAGTTCCAACTTGATACTAAATAAACAAATAGATTTATGCTAGTTGTCCTTTAATGCTTAATTCCGGGTAGATATTTAAAAATGAATGGTATTCGTGGATAATGAATTTATAAAAAAAAGTATATATTTTTAATTGCAACTAGTGTAAATATCTGAATTTGTAGCTCTGACTGAAAGGAAGAGAAGGCAGAGAGATGACCATCAGTCTGTTGCAGCTACTTTACTGACCACTTGCAGCAATAAACAGTCAGTTCAACATGTTGGTTGTGCTGTGTGGCAGAGCTGTGTAATCCTCAAGACAAAAATACAAATCCTTAGGTGGGTTAACCAGCTCCCATATGTGTATGGTGCATTCAGCTGTTTAGCTGGAGTTCAGCTTTATAGTGTAACGTTACCTTTTGGTCCAGTAACACTTATTGTATATTGTACCACCCCAGGGGCAGGAAAAAGGTTAAAGTAGTATTAAAGTCAAGAAGGAAGTGTATGCGGACGCATGCGCAGTCCAGATCGTCGGCGGTGAGAGGAGGAGAGCAATGCTGAAGCTGGATGGATGCAGCCGGGAGCGCGCACATTGGACAGACTACGTGGGACAGGAAGAAAGAGGGGTCTGTGGTGGATCAGAGACCGGCACCAGCACTGGAGGCACTGCGGAAAATGAGTGGAAGGCTGAAGCTGTTTGGATCAAGAGGCATCACATAAGTTAAGTCCTTAAAGCAGCATGAGGGGGGGGGGGGATAACCGGCTATAATGTCATTTTAAAGGTAAAACGAAAAAAGTTGTTGGCTATGTGTGCTGGTGATAACTGTTACAAAAATAGTACATTTTATAAAACTGATTATGTCATCTGTATGTATCTTAAAAATCTTTCTTACTAAAAAGCACGCTTCAGTGCAAAACGTGTCAGCGTGACCCCTGCTACTGTTTAAATAAAATAAAAGTTGCTGCAGCCCGGAAATTCGTTTCTGACTGATCTGCCGGAGTGCAATGTGCTGGATTAACATTTTGCAGTGGAGTCTCTGATGAGCTACTTACCTTGAGCTGTATACATATCTCCTTGTGGATAATGTCACATTGTGTCATCTGTCACTGTGTAAGAAAATTACATAGGATATAATAAAGAATGGTTCAAAGAAGAACTCCAGTTAAGCAATTTATTAACCCTTGCAGTAGGGCTACCCCCACACTGGAAGGGTTAAGTGCTCATTTGTGACTAGGTACTAAAAAAAAAAGTTGCCCAGCAGACTATCCAAGCTGGCTTGTTCTTAGACCGGTGTCTCAAGCGTCTCTCCCCCTCTGCAGCAGTCTAAGGATCCAGTGTCATCACGCTCTATACACTGTGCATAGATGTGAGGATGCCGAGGGGCCACACTTCAGTGATCACAGAGGCAGGGAGCCGGCTCGGATGAGCTAATGAGTATAACTTTTTTTATTTTTTAGCACCCAGACAAAAACAAGCGCTTATCCCTTACAGTGCAGGCGTAGCCCCACTGGAAGAGTTAAGAAATTTTTTAACTAGAGTTCTTTAAAAAAAAATATTACAGTGCACTATGTTATGACAGCCAGTCATATCTGGAGTGCCTAGAATCCCAAGGAAACTGAAACATCAAATGGATTTTCATATATTTCACTGGTTCTCAACCTGTGTAACCTCAGGACCCACATTTGTCCTCGGTCATTAAGTCGTGACCCAAGTTGCACCGCACTGGAATGCACAGCATTGTGGAACTGCGTGTTTCAGTGCGGGCGATTGAACTGTCGGCGAGAGGTGCATTTGGGGAGCCATTCAAAAGAATCGCAATGCACCTCCCAAACCAAAACGCGTGGTAGGTGCGATTACGTGGAGCAGTGCGTTAATCGCACAGGACTGTTCAATTAACACACTGTAAACATACTATGTCCTCAATTATTTACATGCCATTGGTGATCAGCTGACTGCTCGTAATCGCTCTCTACCCTGACTCCTTCAGCTGTCACAAGAGGCTGAGCTGGTGGTGTGGGGAGGAGAGCTCAGCCTCCTGTTACATGGCTGACAGCTGTCTCCTCCCCCGCCTCGGCCTCCTGTGACAGCTGTCTCCTCCCACCACTCTCCATCCTGAGTCTCTGCCTATCACAGGAGGCTGAGTGGGGTTGGGCAGGGAAGAGAGCCCAGCCTCCTGTGACTCAGAGGAGCACCCATCGGGGAGGAGAGAAACCATGGATGCACCACAATTTCAGCCGAAAAATTGTACTTTTTACCCAAAGTACCATTTGTGGCCGTTATGTTTCGGTGCATCCCTAATATAGTGTGTGTTTTGTTGTGCTTGCTAGGGAGTTGATATACAATTCTCAATAAATTCAGCCAAAAAGTGTTTGCACTTTTCTCTGTAATGACTTCTCAGTCCACTTGATGTGGAATACAAATGCTAATTTGTTTTAGAAAGGTTGTAGTGTAGTAAGGTTCAGCGTAGAATTATTGTGGCTGCCAGAAATATTTTCCCCTTCTTTGGGGGACCAATCATAGTTGTCCTTGTGAGTCGTTTTAACGCATGTGATGCACACGAGCGGGCAAAAAAAAAATGAACCTGCAGCATTTTTCCAGCCAGCGCACCACAATGCATTGCTGTGCATTACCATGGACCAACACAGGTATTGTTCTTCCTGATAGAGATTTATATATTTTGAGGGTTATTTCTTTTCCTTATACTTTAACGTACTCATGCTGAGCATATGACATTGCATACGAAAAATAGAAAGGATGTAAAAATAAAGTATACAACTCCTAAGGAGTGCTTATATGAGAGATGAGAGATTCATTGATAGTAGTATGTATGTCTTTCCATGGAGTCCAATTGTCAAATCGAGGCCCACTATGCAGGAAAACTTTGTGTTCTTGGAGGCACTGAAGAAACCCGTAGTATAGTAAAAAGGTAGAAAGCTCAGCATGGAGTAGGTATCACAAGATCCCCATTCTATATTTAAAGTGACAGTAACCCCGCAGATTTTTAACATAAAATACTGTAATGTGTGCCTTACTGTAATCCATGGTTGTTTCCCTTCTCTTTGCTGCTCTTCCTTTTAAATCTGTATCTGTTCTCATGCTGGGCAGAACTTCTGTTTTGCGGCAGACTGCCTTGTCTCAGGAATGGGTACATGGTAGTAGAGCTGCAGCTAACGATTATTTTCAAAATCGATTAGTTAGCCGATTATTAAGTTAATTATTTAGTGGTAGTGAGGGGAGGAGAGTATCTGGAAAAGGGGAACAGCGGAGAAGAGAAAGGAAAGGAGAGAAAAGTGGGAGAGAAGGGTAAAGTCTGAGTATTGTCCCGTTGGGTCAGAGTCGCTTCTGTTTATTTCTGGGCTTAACATGAGTGGATAGATTTATGTTTGTTGGTAAATCAGAATCGCTGCTAGTAACACCAGGTTTTCCAGAATTTTGTTGTGTGAGGGATGATATGAGATCCTCCATAATGTCATTGACTGTGGAGACCCATTGGCCAATGGAGGAGGGTGATGAATCTTTCCCTTTTGGCTACTATATAGGATCTAGCAGCATTCAGAAGATGGATTAGTATGGAATGCCTATACTGTATTTTTGGAGTTTGGCTGATTTGGAGAAGGGAGGCAGCAGGGTTATCTCCTTAGATGAGCCCTATGAATGTGATAATCCATTTCTTTATTTCTCCCTGGTATGGTTGCAATATTGGGCAGGACCAGAATACTTGGAGGTTATTTAAAAGTGACAAATAATGCTTTTCATTTAGGTATGCTTTCCCAAACTTTTCCTAATTTGCTCTCAAGTTTATAAGTGCTTGACATGGATAAGTGTGTTGTGGAACAAAAGCGGCCACCCTCCAGAAGGAAGGACAGTGTCGGCACCAATTCAGAGATGATTTGAGGATCTACAGCTGAGCGATGCACAAATAAGATATATTTTTGTTAATAGTTTAAGGTCCTTGAATGTATTTATAAGATGCAACTCCTGCGTTTAGTGTCACTTTAACCTCTTGCCGTCCGCCCGTAGTAAAAAAACGGACGGACGGCACTGCTGCATCTGCGGGTTGCCGTCTCCAGACGGCAATTTTTTTCTGCTCGCGCGCGCCCCCTAGCGGGCACGCACGGGCAGAAAAGACCCGATCAATGCACACACCCGTTACCGGGTGTTTCACATATAGGCGATCAGCGGGTCCATAGCCCGCCGATCGCCTATATGTGCTCGTTCGCGGCACCGC
>NW_017307097.1:8662-12728 GCF_000935625.1 Nanorana parkeri
CCCTCCCCCTGTCACGGCAGAGAGCCGTGACAGGATCGAGAGGGGAGGGAACCCGGTATGTGTTCTCTCACCTCCCGATCTACTGAGCCGACCTGTGACAGTCTCATTGTCACAGGTCGGCTTAGAACTATGAGGTGAGTGGAAATCACTCATGTCATAGTTTTCCTTTTAATATGCATTTGAGTAAATCAAGTTAAAAAAAATATATGGGTAAAAGGGGCCTGAGAAGGTTAAGTGTACTGGAAGTGCAGTTATTTAAAGGGACATTTTTCACCTTGCCCATGCAGGGATAACTGACATATCTGCAGAGGGCATCCTCCTCGCCCCATATGCTTGCCTTGCCTGTGTTTCTTGAAGTTTCTTGCAACTCTGCAGCCAGCGCTGCAATAAGCTGTCAGCAAGTCAGGGGAGTAACTTCTCCAGCCATGTGACAGTGCTCAGACCTATTGGTTTTCTGCTGGGCACTGTCACAGGGATGCAGGTCAAATACTCCCCAATACCTGGACATGCCAGGTATTCTTACCAACAGGAAGGAAGCAAAGAACTGCAAGGAAGCATAGATAAGATGAGTAAAAGTGGTGTCAGGAAATGCCTATTGCAAAGACAGTTTAACGGTATTGTTGTCTCTAACACCACATGTCCATTTGATGAGGGTGTCTCTGGGAAAAAAAAAAAGAGGCAAAATGTTTTAACAGGAGTAATAAGTTTACATTACTATTCTTTTTACAGCTTCCAATTGAAGATTTATGCAGTCTGACCTCCACGTCATTGATTGTAGGACTGTCTGCAGCTGTTCCAGAATCTACAGAGGGCATCCTGCAGCAAGGATTTTCTGCACTAGAAATGGAGGATGACAGGATTGAAACTGCGCAGCAGGTATGTTTAGATGTTTGCCAACTCCACTTTCAGGTTATATGAAAGAGGTGTTTTGTACTTAGAAGTGTGCTCCACTATGATTTAAAATCCAAGCCTTAAAACATTTGCAGGAAACACGGCCTACTTGATTTCATCCAGTCACAACAGTCCACACTGCTGCTTTTGTCTGTGATCTGGGAACACCTTATCATTTACAAATTCTTGATGGTTCTTCCCAAACATTGTCCTCTCTAGCATTCAGAAACCCAAAAGCCACTGTCAGAAGACATTTGTATGTTATAGTTTTGTGCAGGGCAGCCATCAGAAATTTCCCCAGTCATCTTCCAGGACAGCCATCGAGATATAGGCTCCGCCTGCCTGCAACAGGAGCCCCTTACACGGCTTTAGGCCGGCCCCCCCCCCAGCGCCGCTGGACGCAGGGCTTAGTGATGCGCTGGACTCAGGACCCACCTTAGAGTGACCCTGCAGAGCCCACCATAGATTCTGCGCAGCCCATCTGAGACTGTCTATGGTGGGCTCTGAAGGGGTCTCGGGTGGGCTGGTCAGGGCTGCATCCCTCCCTCCCTTCCTTCCTTCCTTCCTAGCTCCTCTTACCTGCACACATGGCCTCGTCTGCCGCCGGACCGGACCTTGTCTCAAAGCCGCTTGAGTGGCAATGCTGGGGCCCCGCGCTGCTAGGGCCAGGCCTCCGCCTCCTCGCCCTTCACCGTCAGCCGATAGTCATGTAAGGGACCCGGGCGGGCCCCCTAGGCTGCCCGGGCCCCTTACATGAGTATCGGCCATACCCCCCTGATGGCTGCCCTGGTTTTGTGTTTCAACATGATTTTTAGATCCAGTATTGAATGATGAATAAACAGATCATATTTTAAAAGCCTGCTTCATGTAAATCATAACATTTATTCCTCTATTTCAGTTCTTCTCCTGGTTTGCACAGTTGCAGACACACATGGATCAGGATGAAGGTGCAAAGTACAGGTACAGCTACTTTATTATACCATATGTAAAGAGTCAACATTCTGAAATATGCAGTATATAATATATTTATGACATAATGGCTCTCATTTAAAAAGATTTAACCGTTCACATCCAACAGGCAGATTCTATTTCAATTCTCAGTCATTTTCTGGTACAGGTTTGCTTTCATTGGCTTTATCAAGAGTTTTCTTTACAGTTTCTAATCCGATTTAGGGCCTGTGTCAATGAGAGTTTGTTCACTTTAAACTTTAAACATACTTTGAAAGATAAACCTGGTTTTGCCATCTCCTATAAGTCTAAGGGAATGCAAAACCTACTTGAAGCAGGTCAGGAGTTCAGCTACAGGTCCAATGCACCTGTCAATGAATTCTAAATGGTCTCAGAAGTATTTCAAACTGATGCCATCAGTCCAAGCTCAAAGCCTGCTGACAATGGCGACAGTGGAGAGCAGAGGCTTCAAGACTGTGATCGCAGTCATTGGTTATTATAGCTATCACGTGGTAAAGTCATCTATTCATAACGTCCTAGTAAAAACAAGCTGCAGCAGCAGCGAATAAAGTTTAAATCACTGTTGGCCCTTTCACCGCCTCCTCTCCTGCTTATGTTGGTTCCTTCGGTCTCTGCTCTGAGGAGTTCCCTTTACCACCCTTATCCTGCACATCTGTACATTAACCCCTTGTCTACATCCTGTACAATTACTGTATCTAGTGCACCATTACCAAGTTCCATGTTTTGATCGCCTCAATTCCCGGCATGTTTCTTCATTTCCACCTTGGCGTGTCTGCTTTCCAAAAAGAGGTCATTTTGGGGGGTTTCATAATGTACTGACATTTTTATTTGTTATGATTTATAACAGAAAGTAAGGGAAACAGTTTTTTTGGTGTTTAAAATGTTGGTACTGAAGTGGTTAATCACATTACTGCTGGTATATACAAACTTGGCAGTTTTAATATTAGTGTTAAAGTACTCTAAAATTACCTGGCCATCAGAACATTTTCTCTGTGCAGGTTTCCTTTAAAAAAAATAAACCAAAAAAACATTTTCTACATCGCTTCTATTTACCTGGACAACTGCAATTCAAATTTTAGTAGCCGTAGATAATGTCTCACAGCTACATTGATTAAGACTGTAGCAGACCACCTCTTGATGAATACGTTTTCATAATGGGTACTGCTGGTAATGGGGACATATGCCCCACCACCTTCATATTTGTAGGCAATAGGGCAATCATATCCACATGACATTACAGTATAAGGGTGTATTCCAGGGGCAGCCTAAAGTGCAGTGACCTATAACAATGAATTGGATTTGTTTGTACTTTATTCATATTTGTCAGTGCTAATTTCTGATTGGTTGTCTCTAAGGTATAGCATTTTGCAGATCATCACTGCTCTTCCTACTTGTCTAATAATCCAGATAGAATAACAGCTGCCCACTTTAGTACTTTCTTTCACATAGACGGCACAAATGACCTTTAGAGAAATTACTTATTTCTTTTTTGCTGAGTGTACCCATTTAAAGGACCACAGATAGACCAAATCTGTGAGTGTTAAGTATTTTAAGAAAAGTAAACTTGGTAAAGTCTTTACATTCCTTGGTAATATATATATTTTTTTTTTTCTGTAGAGAGATGAGAGATTACCTTTCTGGGTTCCAGGACCAATGTGATTCTATACTGAATGATGTAAATCTTGCTCTGCAGCATTTGGAGTCTCTTCAGAAACAGTACTTGTTTGTGTCCACAAAAACAGGGACGTTACATGAAGCCTGTGAACAACTCCTTAAAGAACAGGTGAGGCTTACAGACTGGAATACATGTAAGATGCAATTAATCAGTTAAAGACTTAAGTATTACAGGACTTGCTTTGTATGACAGCTGTTGACAGCTGTATAAAGCAAGGCTTTTGAAAAGTGTTCAAAACACTGTTCAGAAGTTCCATTGGGAATTATCATGTAAAAACATTAATTGTTACAACGTATTTACAGTACTCTGTTTTCATTCACCTTACGGTCAAAGGGGTGACCATTGATCTGCATATGATGTCTGTTAAAGCAACATTAGAAAAAAAAAATAGTTAACTGTAATCAGCCTTAATAAGGTGCTTCCTCCCCTTCTCACTTTAGCTTTTATATTTAATTAGATTTTTTTAATATTATATTTTTTCTCTTTTTAATAAAAATTTCTATTTTCTTTTTAACCCATTAAAAACAATAC
>NW_017307097.1:12771-28996 GCF_000935625.1 Nanorana parkeri
CCTCTTGCTTCCGGTCATGTCTCTAGGCCAGAAAGTGAGGAGAAATGTTTCTAGTAGGAGCCCAGACAGCAGTCTAAACTTGACAGAAGTTCTGAATCTTTACCATTCTATCCAGAATTCAGAAAAAGGATGTTGCCTGAGGCTCCACCTTGAAAACTTTCTTATTAATGATGTTTTTATATTATAAATATTTCTGCTAATTACCAGCCCCTCATCAGATTCAGATTTCAGCGGGCTTTTCAAAGGTTGGGTTTACGTCTTAATGGTTGTGGATAGACAACACGGACAGTTCTTAGTATTGATGATTTGATAGATGAGAGCTATTATAATTTGCTGGCTTTCCAGTGGTATTTTTGAGGTAATTGCTGGTTGTACCATTACACAACAGAGGAATAACAGTTATGCATAAAACTGTCCCAGTTCAGTGATGGCATTTGGAGAAATATTGTCAGCATTTTTCTGGAAACCCGGTCTTATCACTGATCATCTGCAGGATCGTGGCAGGAGGTTTTTCTGCCGTACCCTGATGGAACTTCCAACAGCAAAAAGTTTCCCAGCACACTCGCCAGCGTGCAAAAAAACTTGTCTCACCACTAAGGTTAAAAACAGAGGTTTAAATACACGTCTTTAGATGCACACCTTCTGCAGAATATGTGAAAGCCGCACCGCCTCGCCAAAGCACCTCTTTATGGTGTGTTTTGCTTGACTGATGGAACTTCCAGCACATTTAACTATAACAGAAATGTAGTGAAATTTTTTTCTTACCTGGGTGAGGTGCTATCAGTGACGTGATTTATTTCTTTTTCTCCAGTCTGAGCTTGTGAACCTTGCTGAAAGCATCCAACAGAAACTTTCCTATTTTAATGAGTTAGAAAATATAAGTACAGTAAGTATGTTTTTGTTTGCTCCGTTCAAAATTTAGTTGGCATAGTTAATTGGGCAGAATAGATCTGCAGTGCCTGTTTTGTGTAAAAAAAAAAAAAAAAAAAACAACAAAAAAAAACAGTTAAGTAACACATATTGATATTTTATATTTATTAATTGCAACTAGCATGTGGCAATCTCCTAACTATAGCACCTACTTTCTGTGCAATTTTCTGTAAAATAAACGGAAGTTTTGGGAGAAGTTAAATGATACTACTGAATGGCACATAGAAATGATACACCCCTCCCTCACTTCTAGCAGAAATAGGACAGTCATTCCTGCTCAGTTATACACAGACTGCCAACCAGCTTGCAGACATGGTCAGACTTTCATATTTGAAAGCCCCCACATGCTCTGTGAACTGACTTTCATGGATGTACTCTGTGTTCTAATTTTCTTTAAAAAGAATGATTTTATTTAAATAATTAAAAAAAACTTTCTAATAATGATTTTATAGACTTGTAAACTTTTAAAAGAAATGTTAACATTTTTATTAAGTGGTGTTTGTTTATGTATGTATGTATGTATGTATACACATACAGTATTCTGTTATCAGAAGAGGCTCTCTGAAAGTCTATTTTAGGTTTTATAGTTAGTTTTGTGGACTGGTATAGTAAAGGACACTTGCTGGCCTTTTTATATCTCTTGGGGACTGTAGCACAGAAAAACCCTAGAGGCTTACTTCTTCCCCCTACAATGTGGGTGTTCAAACCCCTACTATTGTGTTCTCCAAAATATAAAACAAAATACATTAAAATCCCACAGGAGGAAGGGGACCCCTTGTAAGGCTGGCCATACACCTGTCAGTTTCTTTTTTCGTTCAACCCACGGCCTGAATGAAAGAAATTGACGTGATTCCTCCAACACAGGGGTCGCCATGTCCTCTCCTCCCGCCGCTTCTCTGGATCCCCGCTGCTCTCCCCAGCGGGGATCCGAGAAGAAGTGAAGGAACCGGCGGCGGGGGAGGGCGGAGGACGGAGCCGCTGTCACTAACTAATGCAGAGCAGTGAGGAGAGAGAGAGACGCTCGGCCAGGATCTGACAGCCGGCACCTCTCTCTCCCCTCACTGCTCGTCCGTTCTGTCACAGCGTACTATGTGTCCCGAGTTATAAATGAATGAACAGGATGTGATTTACATCATGTCCCGTTCATGCATGAGTTTCTCAATGGGGAGAAGCACTCTGTACAGAGGCTCCTCCCCATTCAGAAACTGCTTGATAGTAAATATTTTCTGAATGAATGGGAAGCCTCTGTGCTTTCCATTCATTTAGAATAGAGACTGCAGAAAAAGAGATTGAGGACTATGTGTCCTCAATTTCTTTTTCTATTTTAAAAGGGAAATATCAGGGGGCTTTTTAGACCCCTAATATTTCCCCGAAGCCCCCCCAAGAGTAAAAAAAAAAAATTATGAACATTTAAAATAAATAAAAATAAATAATGAAAATAAAACAAAAAATAGTAAAAAATATATATCAAAAAACTTTGTTTTTTTTTCTTGCCTCAGGCGCAAAAGGAGCTGGCTACGGCTATGCTCCCGTGGTGCTCGTGCGGCTGCCGGCTGAATGTGTCAGACGCTGCAGATGGAAAGGTGCAGGACACCCCATGTGCAACGTCGGCCACACGAGCACCACGGGAGGACAGGACGCCGGGACCTGTAGGGCGCACTGGAATGTAAGCCGGCCGACTCCCTGCGTTCAGGTGCGGGAGGGGGTGTGGAGCTGTATTGAAGTCAATGGCATCGCCCACATTGCGATCGCCCGCACTCGGAACGCAGGCACATTAGTGCCTGCATTCCGGTCCAGTGCGATCTGCAAAAATAGTGCTCGCAGCATTTTTGCGGATCGCACTGGACTGGAACACAGGCACTAATGCAGGCGATCGCACTGTGGGCGAGGGGCCTGCCTGCGCAGCCTACGCCCCCTCCCGCCCCTGAATGCAGGTGTTTTTTCGTTGGTAGATCTCAATGAGCTCGTCATTTGAAAAGTAGATCTCCCAGATGAAAAATAGTGGGCGCCCCTGCTCCAACACATACAGCGTGCCGTTCGCGGAATTGCTACGGTACTATTTACATAGTACCGTATTCTGACAGGTGCTGCCGGCACCTGTCAGAATATCCGATTAAAGCGGGCAGCTCATTGGCGCACAATGATTTTCCAGACGGCTCCTTCGATTAGCTGATCAAGGAATACCGGCTGAAAGGGAGCAGACCGCCCCCATACACTGGCCAAATTCTGGCTGCAACCAACTAAGACCCAGCATGCACAAACTGCGCAGATGCAGCTGATACCAGAGTACTTGTAGTTCTACACCTTTCAGCTCACAACTCTATTTTGAATAATCCTTGTGTAACTGTTTCTTTTTTTTTTCCTGTAGAAATTAAATTCCCCGACATTATCTGTGAATAGTGAAGGATTTATACCCATGCTATCAAAGCTGGATGACTGCATATCTTATATTTCCGCACATGTAAGTTAAAGTTATTATGTTTTGTGATTCTCCTTTCTGGTTATGTATGTTCCAACCTTTTGTCCAGTGACATAAAGACATTCTGGTTTTTCTGGTTTCCTGGGTAATTTAACCTAATTCTTTCTCGTAGGAAACGGGTAATGCGAAACTGAAGTCTGGAAGCTGTGTCCAAAAAAAAGGCTGACACAGGGCAAATGACTAGTCAGCAGTTTTACCAGTGGCCTCCTGCAGCTGACCTACCCCCATTACTGCCTTCCCATGCCTTGTTCTGCACTGTGCCAGTCATTTTTGTAGAGGCAGGGCTTTGCTTCCTCATGGCAGAGCCTCCAGTAAGAACAGTGAGCAGCACAGTTGTGATATCCACCAAATCTCCTTAGACTAGCAGCAACAGTGATTTGGATCTAACGCTACAGATGTTTATGTAATATTTCATATAATGTTTGAATATATAGTTCTGTAGTACATTCTGTGACCAAAGGTTTATGGTTGTCACATCTTTATGATCTTGTTGGACATCCCATTGTAAAACCATGGCTATTAATATGGAATTGCTCCTTTACGTCTATGACAGCCTCTGCTCTTTTGGGAAGGCTTTCCACAAGATTTTGGAATGTGCTTATGGGAATGTCTGCTCAATCTCCGCATTTTTTTAGGTCAGTTACTGGTGTTATACGAGAAGACCTGGCTGGCAATCAGCATTTTAATTCATCCCAAATGTTTTCAGTAGGGTTGAGTTCCTCCACACCAGACTCCTCAAACTATGTGTTTATACACAGGCGTACATTAATGCTGGTACAGAAAATTACTTCCCTAAACTGTTACCACATAATTGGAGGCACACTATTGTCTAAAATGTCTTTGTTTGAGTTAGCAGTAACCGTATCCTTCAGTGGAAACGCTGTAACTCAATTGTTGGTAGGGTATCCACATACTGTTGATGATGTAGTGTAGGTGTGATGGTCAGGTATTCTCAAACTATTTGTTATATTGTCTGTGAAGGTTGTCATTCATCCAGGTCATGGTATATCTGTAAAAAATAAGTCAAGGCAAAAAAATAAAGTAAAAAATACAGCAAGTCCAGTTGCCTTGACTTATTTTATACAGATATTTGTTATATTGTGTATACGTTTCCAATGTATTTATTTTCAATCTCAATCTTCAATTTTGTTTTTTAAAGGAGAACTATGGGGTTAGGGCTTTTCCCCATAGTTCTCCTTAGGGTAACGGGAGGACACAAACTAGCGTCCTCCTTTCACCCTAAGCTCAGTATACCGCGAGCTACAATTATGTCTGGATCTGCCCAGCTGCGTGAGTGACAGCTGGCTCTGCCTATCTAGAGGCAGAGCCAGCTGTACCCGCCCCCTCCCTCGTCCGTTCCACCAGTCAGCGCTGGAGGATCGGAGCGGGGAGGGGGGAATCCAGCCACTCCACTGTCATGGCAGAGAGCCGTGACAGGGTCGAGAAGTGAGCGAACGCCGGTATGTGTTCGCTCACTTCCCAATCTACTGAGCCGACCCGTGACAGTCTCATTGTCACAGTTCGGCAGAACTATGAGGTGATTGAAAAGCACTCCCCTCATAGTTCTCCTTTTAAGTAGCTGTCTTTTTAGATTTATTAATAACAATGTGAATGACATTGTCCATATTCGTGTAATGTCGGCTTTAATTAAAACAATAATATATCAATGTGATGACCGAGATTGTAGAATTGCAGTAACCAATGGCAGCCATTTAGAATGCAGACACTGTACAGAGTGGAAAGTACACACCAAATACTAAGGGCCTGTTTACATCATATTGCACTGCGGTAGCTCTTGCGCAGCAACACATTTTATCATATGTTGTGGTGTCCTGCTTTTCTGCAGCCTGTTCATTTGGAATGGGTCCCAACACAGCACAAATTGCTCCTGCACTATTTATTTTCACTGCAATGCACCACAGCACGCACTGTGCATTGAGGTGCACTTTAGCCTATGAACATAACATGTTCCTAACATTGAGGTGGACTTTAGCATATGAACATAACATTTTTTTTTCGTTCAACGCGCGGGCTGAACGAAAACAATTGACCCGATTCCTCCATCAATACAAACAGAGTGTCGATTTGAGGAATCCCGCTGTTTACATTGTAATGTAACTCATTGGCTGCCGACTCTAATTGCGCGAAAATTTTCCAGCAGGAGCCTTTGATAAGTTGATCGGGAAATGCCCGCTAAAAGTGAGCTGACAGCCTCATACACTGTGTGAATTTCAGCCGGTACATTAAAAAACGGCCGGAATTCGACGAGTGTCGAATAAATAGCAAGTGAAGCATTCAGTATTTTACGTTACCTCACCTCTCTAGGTTTCAATGTACACCTCAAAACTTTCTTCATATAGAAATGTTGCTGGGTGATGATCTATAGCAGGGGTAAGCAAACTTTGGCCCTCCAGCTGTGAAGAAACTAAAAATCTCATTAAGCATTGCAGGACTCTGGTCTTGCAAGAACCCTGGTCCCTAGGTATCAATGTATCGTATATACTTTCACATGATAATATGCACACTAGCTAACTGTAAACTAATCTTGTATTATTAAAAGTATATACAGTAGTTCACAAGAATGCAATTATAAAAAAATACCATAAGGGATATTATAATCAAGATTGGGGGGAATTTATCAACATTGGAGCAGACAGAATCTGGAGCAGCTGTGCATGACAACCAATCAGCTTTTCTTTTCCTTTTGTTCAGTCAAGCTTTGAAAATGAAAGAGAGAAGCTGATTGGTTGGCATGGGCAACTGCTGCAGAAGTTATGGAATACAGCATGATTTTTAGCAAAAAAACATAACATGCATTTTTCTGTTGACACCCTTTAATATTTTCTTCCTGTTTATTTCACTCTGCAGCCTAATTATAAAGATTATCCTGTTTACTTAGCAAAGTTTAAGCAATGTCTGTCTAAAGCTATGCATCTTATGAAGACCTATACTGTGAATACACTCCAGAACCTCACAAATCTGCTGATCAAACGGGTATGTTGCAGAATGTGGTCATCTTTAGACTTGTTTAAGCTTCATTTCAGGTTAGTGAATGTAAAGGTACCTCAGGCCTGAATGGTAATGGTTACAGGTGAAACTCGAATAATTAGAATATCGTGCAAAAGTAATTGCAGTAAGTGCTGCAAAAGGGGCCCAAACCAAGTACTGAGTACATATGCATGCTTGTACTTTTCAGAGGTCCGATATTGTTCTATGTACAATCCTTGTTTTATTGATTGCATGTAATAATATACTTTTTTGAGGTTGTGGATTTGGGGTTTTCATGAGCTGTAAGCCATAATCATCACAATTATGACAAATCACGGCTTGAATTATCTTGCTTTGCATGTAATGAGTCTATCTCATATATTAGTTTCACCTTTTAAGTTGCATTAGTGAAATAAATGAACTTTGCACGATATTCTAATTATTTGAGTTTCACCTGTAGATTGGATAATGCATGTCATCAGGTTTTTCCAGATACCTTAAGGTGCCCACACACCTTGCGATAATCACGGGAAATCCTGTGATCGTATGATTATCGCAAGGTGTGTGGAAGGCGTGCAACCGTTTCTACTGTACGGTCGCACGCCTTTTATCTTAGGAACATGCTCGAAAACCCGTCGAATCGTACGATTGTCGGCGGGTGTGTGGCATGTTCGTAAGATAAATGCCGCACGGACAGGTGTGCACAAGCGCACACTGACCGTTCAGCAGTGCGGTCATCGGAAGCCCGCCCCTCAGTGGGAGGTGGGCTTGCGATTATCGCAAGTACGAGCTGCCTGTCCAAGATGGGCAGATGGTACGTTTTTTAAATTACCTTACAACCATCGCAAGACAAAAGTCTTGTGATGGTTGTAAGGTCTGTGGCCAGCTTTAGATTGACTGATTTCAGGGAAAGAATTGACCAACTGGTGTGGACTTTTTAATCCATTTACTGATACCCTAAGATAATGCTGGCTCCATGGTGTCTTCAGAGGGTCTGAATGTGCCAGTTTATCTGTACATGTCCAATCATTCTACATAAAACCACCATACAGTATTTATGTTCTAGCTGCTGTCTATCTACCCTACCTTAGGACTTATCATTACATTTCACACTTGACTAAAAATAAATGTCAGCATTTCCATATCAGATTATTACTTTGGCTGAGAACTGCTGTCCCTGCTCCCAGTTTAACCATTACATAGTCTGACTACCAGGCATTGCTATAGAGTGTTGATTGCTTTGAGTCAACCGTGAGATAAAGGTAACTGTACCTGGAAACAAGGCTTTGGAGCACATTGTCACACATGTATACGAATATTTACATTGAGTTGATCTGATTAAGAAGCATTCTGGGCAGTTACAATATGAATCCTTACAGTGGGGCTACCCCTGCACTGCATGGGTTAAGTGCTTGTTTTGGTATAGGGTATAAAATACAAAAAAGATACACTCACCTGATCCTGGCTGGCTGCTAGACCAGTCCCCATAGCCACTATCTCCATCCGGCGGTCTAAGTATCCGTGCGTCATCACGTCTAATGCAGTGCATTAGATGCGAGGACGCTGAGGAACGTTCCACCGCTAGAGTTGAGGGGGAGAGAGGTGAGCAGTTTCTGCTGCAGGATTGAGGCTCCGGTGAGTATCTTTTTTAATTTTAGACCTTTGAAAAAAGGTCTAATATATACATCTTTAGAGAAGAACTCTGGGCAGTTGCAAAATTAACCCTTGCTGTGTGAGGGTAGCCCCACTGCAAGGGTTAATTTTGTAACTGCCCAGAGTTCTTCTCTAAAGATGTATGTATAAAAAAAATTAAGTGTATTATAGTTCCGATAGACTATGCGTATGTTTTAAAAACCTGTAATGAAAGAAATGTGGAGGCTGCCATTGGTGACATCTCAAATGATAGTTGTACTGCTGTCATGCTGACTCAGACTTGTGACACTGAGAAGGATCAAGTATGTAGGTCATGGGCTCCGACTTCACTTGCTGCATTCTTGTTCTGGGTTAGAGGCTAAAAGAATTGAGTGCCAGGGAGTTAGTATTTTCAGAAGGAGATCATCAGTGGCAGCATCTGTGTTTCTCTCACTACAGGTTTTCTTGTGAGGGTTTGCAAAGAAATAAGGCTTCCCTTGCTACATCAGGACACGAGATAGTGTTGGTGGTTGTGTGAAGAGCCAGATGATCTCATTACAGGTCTGCAAGAAATAAAAATCTAGTGGGTAACTGAACCCACCACTACAGTATTAGTTTTGCAGGGAATGACCCATTAATAGCATCCATGTTCTCAAAGCTTATGAGGCAGGAGATCTGTAGAAAGAAAGTTGCTCTAATTGCATATGAAACTTTTACCCTTATAATTGTACATTGCCATGCTACATTCTGGTACTCAGTACACATGGTAGAACCAGTTTTTAAAATTTCATTTTATTGCTTTGCTTACTAACTAAATGACTCCAATATGAGTGGAAAATGCTGAAATCTATTTCTAAATCAACATACGATGTAGGGCTGCAAACAATTATTCGATAATGAGAATAGTTGTCAACTATTCTCATTATCGATTAGTTGGTTGGATCCCCTAGCTTTCTCCTCCACGCTGGGAGCAGGGCACAGCAAGCAGTGGGCGGGTGCAATAGCCAGCCTGCTATTGGCTATTGCAATATGAAATGGCCAATAGCAGGCTCTACCAGCCCACTACCTGCTGTGCCCTCCTCCCAGCGTGTGCGAAATCTTGCCACTGGCAGCTGTCATCCCCTGGCTGAAGCTATTCAGGCGCCATGTGCTTACAATACAATTATTACATTTAAAACAAAATAAAAGTTGGGGAAAAAAGTCATTTTTGGTTTCCGCCTGGCAAATTCTGCTGCGGGAGGGGCGTTGCACTGCCATTCATTTCAATGGAACCACAAACGCGCATCCCACCCACAGTGTGATCGCCCGCACTGGAATGCATGGTACAACAATGCTGTACATTCCAGTGCAGTGTGACTGCAAAAAATTGTGCATGCAGTTTTATTCTGAAGTAAACTTTACGTTTGTAACACTGTGTTTGTGTAGTTTATTTAAAATCAAGAATTTAAGTAAATTTTTATTATCTGATCAAAAAAATTATCGACCAACTAATCGATTCATTAGTTGCAGTCCTAATACGATGGTTGTAAGCTTAGGAAGGTTTAAAAATTGTACCTATTTAGTGTATTTCTTAGTTTGTAACCATGCACGGTTTATGCCGCAACATTAATAAACTAAAATATTTTTGTTTTTCTTTCTCTTTTTTTAGCAAGATTTATCACACACCCCAAATTCTGACAATGCTTTCACTTTATTTTATGTGAAATTTAGAGCAGCAGCTCCAAAGGTCAGGGTAAGTATTATGTGACAGTCTCGTTCTCTTTTTTTGTATAGTCTGTCTGGTGGGATTCATGAGCAGGTGTTGGTGTTTTGCAGTGATATAGAATATATTCTATTGACCAGTGCAGTGGTTTCTAAACTTGGTCAGTCTTATACCCCATCAGTTTTTGCAGTCCCAGAGTACCGCTTATGCCATTACATTTGTATACTGCCTATTTGTACAGTTTCTTGTTCACACCATAAACAGTGCATTCCAGAGAGGTCAGCTGCTGGAATGCACCTGGCCGGCTTCCTTCATTTAGGGGCAGGAGGCGGCATGGCGGCACATTGAAGTCAATGGCACCACAGCCACGCCCCCGCACGCAGTGCCATAGCCCGCACCAGAACGTGTGGCACATCAGTGCCTGCATACTGGTCCAGTGTGATCTGAAAAAATGCTGCAAGCATTATATTTAGGAATAAAAAAAATACAATTCACTTTTTTTTGTTATAAATACAAAATATTGAGTATTAATACTTCAACCAGCAGGTGGAACTCTAGTCTTTTTCATAGGTCTTCCAGATTCTGCTTCGGATTCTATTGTAATGCCTGTTTTTTTAGTAGTTTTTCCATAGTGCAAGCTGCAATTTACAGTATTATCATTCAATGGTCCGGATGTTAGAGGTTTGGGGATTACCATAGGATGCTATTTTTGGTCTCAGTAATTTGTATAAAGGAATCTTAACATAGATCCACTTTTGTACTCATCCCAGCACTCTACTCATCTGAAGGAGCTCGAGTCCAATAAATGCACTTATGTCTCTCCAATGGTCCTAGATTCTGTAGAAGTAGGTTTATCTATTCTGTTGGTTAAATCAACATGCTTCTGCTACTGATTGCATTTGTTAGCTGACACTAGAGTGCCAAATTTCCTTGCAGGTCTGCCCTGCACTTATCTCCTGACCTTGAAATGTGCAGCCTACAGCAGGGATAGGTGCTACCTGTGTGTACTCATCAGATGATAAGTAGAAAACTACTTGGTATCTCTGGGAGTACATATGGAAACACATTCTAGCCATTTGCATTGTGACATGTTTATCTGCCAATAAACATCTGTTATCTGTCTGTGTGTGTCTGTGTGTCTGTGTGTGTCTGTCTGTGTGTGTCTGTCTGTGTGTCTGTCTGTGTGTGTCTGTCTGTCTGTGTCTGTCTGTGTGTGTCTGTGTGTCTGTGTGTGTCTGTCTGTGTGTGTCTGTCTGTGTGTCTGTCTGTGTGTGTCTGTCTGTGTGTGTCTGTCTGTGTGTGTCTGTGTGTGTGTGTCTGTCTGTGTGTGTGTCTGTCTGTCTGGGTGTCTGTCTGTCTGGGTGTCTGTCTGTGTGTCTGTCTGTGTGTCTGGGTGTCTGTCTGTCTGTGTGTGTGTGTGTGTCTGTCTGTGTGTGTGTGTCTGTCTGTGTGTCTGTGTGTGTCTGTCTGTGTGTGTGTCTGTGTCTGTCTGTCTGTCTGGGTGTCTGTTTGTGTGTCTGTCTGTGTGTGTGTGTCTGTGTCTGTGTGTCTGTCTGTGTGTGTGTCTGTGTCTGTCTGTCTGGGTGTCTGTTTGTGTGTCTGTCTGTGTGTGTGTGTCTGTGTCTGTGTGTCTGTCTGTGTGTGTGTCTGTCTGTCTGTGTGTGTGTCTGGGTGTCTGTGTGTGTCTGTCTGTTTGTGTGTCTGTGTGTCTGTCTGTGTGTGTCTGTCTGTCTGTCTGGGTGTCTGTTTGTGTGTCTGTGTCTGTCTGTCTGTGTGTGTCTGTGTCTGTGTGTGTGTCTGTCTGTGTCTGTGTGTGTGTGTGTGTGTGTCTGTCTGTCTGTCTGTCTGTCTGTGTGTGTGTCTGTTTGTGTGTCTGTCTGTGTGTCTGTCTGTGTGTCTGTCTGTGTGTCTGTCTGTCTGTCTGTGTGTGTCTGTCTGTGTGTGTCTGTCTGTGTGTGTCTGTCTGTGTGTGTGTGTCTGTCTGTCTGTCTGTCTGTGTGTCTGTCTGTCTGTCTGTGTCTGTCTGTGTGTGTCTGTCTGTCTTCAGTTATCGGTGGATTGAACTTTAACATAAAGGGGGAAAAAAATCCCTGTGATAATGAAATGCTGTCTTCCTTGTATTGAGAGCTGCATGATGTGGCTGCATGATATATAAAAAAAAAAAGAAATCCGCACAAATTTCACTTGCATGCTTTAGGCTGTTGGTCATGCCGTAGTAAAAATCTTATTACATGTCCTCTTTTGTTTCTGCAGACGCTGATTGAACAGATGGAGCAGCGATCTGAGAAAATACCAGAGTGAGTATTGTGGTTAATGGAAAGAAGTCATACACAAACACCTTGCTCTGTCTGTAAGGGAGGTGTGAGCTGTACAGTATGTGCTCCATTGCTGTTAGAATTTGCTGCTCTTTGTGACTCCTTGTTTTCATTAATGTCTTAGTTTAATCAAAGTGTATTAATCATTTCTTCTCAAAGTTCGTACTTTAGCTTAGATGTCTCCTGTGTAGCATGAAATGACAATGCAGCTGTTGATTTTTGCACAGACAATATAGTGTAGATGCTCCATGTGGGAACAACACTGTATAAGATTATATTTTTAAATATGAAATATTTCACTTTCAGTATTGATATGGAAACATTTACATACATAGTCACCAGTGTTTAAAGAAACTTGCACTGAGAGAACTATAGAAGATGCTATCGCTGACCTACTAAGGATACTTATATGCCAAACTGTCTCTGTCTTAAACACTTTACACAGGGTTTCTAAACCCTCACGCTTTTTTGCATATATCTAGCAAGCAGTAGATGTATGCAAAAAAGTTTTTTTTTTAAACCCGCTTTAGAAGCGGTTTAAACTTACCCCTATCTTCGCTGCGCGCTCCGTCTGAAAATGCTCGGGCGCCGCAAAGCATCTTTGGGCGTGCGCATGCATGGTTCGGATTTTCGGCCGGGAGACATAGAGAGACACAAGGTAAGTCTATGGACGCGTGCACCCGTATGCAGACACCGTGGGACAGGAAGTGCCAGCAAGGACAGAGTAGTCAGCACTGGATCGGAGACCCGCAGCAGCGCTGGAGGGAAGGCTGAAAATGACAGGAAAGAAGAAGATCGGATTAAGAGACATCATTTAATGTAAGTGCTTTAATTACCATTGGGGGGAGGGAAAAAAGTTTTTGACTTTTTAATGTCACTTTAAGCTTGCAGATTTTGGAGTGAGGGTAACATCCGAATTCCTGATCTGCATATGTATTCCACAGCAGTGCTTCAAAGTACTGACAGTTCTAGATCAGCATAATAGGCAGGTAACTAGCATTTAGAAGTAAATTGGGTTCTAAAACCTTGCCTTCACCACCCTGTAATGTACCGGTATTAAACCTCCTGATTTACTGCATATGGTAATAACCCATCCATACACAGTTTAAAGAATTAAAGGTAACGTACTTGGTTATTAGAGCAGTTTCAGCATTTTTCAAGTCCAGTCCTCAGTGTGGCTTGTGACGTGCAGTGGTGCCTCTCAATGCCGCCGCCTGTGCTTTGAAATGCTGCATGACTTCCCCTATGGTTCCATCTGCAAGCCCTCTCAGTACAACTCTCTGACTCTTCTTTTAGGGCTCATTCAGATGGGCGTCTGTACAGTGTGCACACCCGTAAAAAGACCCAATCCTGGAAGGGACAGGTGCTGCATGTAATTGCTCGCAGCAGCCTGTCCTTGCCTATGGGAGGAAGCGGCTATGCACAATTACACACTATCACACATACACCCAATCCTGAACATTTGTGCCGGTCTGGGTGTCTTCACTTTGACACAGACGGCTTCAGTTTTTCCAACGCAAAATCTCACCACAACAGGTGCTTTTTCCACCACGTCCCCCCCACCATAGGAAAGAACGGGCTGCACGCGCAGCTGCCCACAGCACCTGTCCCTTCTGGGTTTGGGTCTTTTTATGAGCCCTAATTGTATTTAAAATGAAGAGGCTTCAGTTTGTACCGTAACTTCCAAATTGGAAACATTTCCAGATGGTTACAGTGAAATAAAAAATAACATGTATGATGCAATCTGTTACTGTTAATACTGCCAGTCGATCTGTTGGTTTTCCATTTTTTGTGACAGGCCGAGCTGTCCAGAAAAAGTGACAGTTGGAGGGGTTGGAAGAAACCAGATGACCTAAACCTTAAAAGAAAGACAAAAAAAGCTTGTTATTAAGTGTTAGTTGAAGTCAGACTTTACTTTTGTCTTAAAGTCCTTTTAACCTCCCTGGCGGTCTGATTTCTAAAAAAAAAATTTTTCCTTTTTTTGTTCTATTTTTTTCCGGGGTTTTTTCCCCATTATTTTTACTTTTAAAATTCCCGGCGGTTCCGCCCCCTTGCAACACTCGCAAGGGACGAAACCCGGAAGACAGGTGTCGGCATCGGCCGGAGGACACAGCGCGGCTCGAGGGACAAGGTAAGTAACGCTACGCTGTAATCCCGAGTGTGGCTCGGGGTTGCAGCTTATGGTGCTGAAAATGAACCCCGAGCCACACTCGGGATTGCTGCCAAGGAGGTTAAAACTACGTCCATGTAAGCCTATCCTGTCCACAGTGTGAGAGTGCTACTATGTGATTTCAGTACTTTCACTGCAGAGTGAATAACATTGTCTCCTTGTTCAAGGAAGAGGAAAAATAAGGGATGTTTTAGCAGGAGCCACAAGTAATACAATTTTATGTTACAGAGGGATAGGGCTCAGAATTGTTTGCCAATATTTGCAAGAAGGTACATTTCAACTAAATGTTTAATTATTTACTACAAGAGGTTGGCAGTAGCAGCATGCATGTTTTCATGGTATCTGTTTCACATATTTAAAAATGTGTTTTACATTTTCTTTTTGGCTGTTTAACTAATTTAACCTTCATAATGATATCACTTTGTTACTGTGTTTCAATCTCTCCTTCTTTCTTTACTTTTCTGAACATTCTTTTTAATGATCTGTGATAGGTACCAACTGCTCCTTGCTGAAATACATCAGTGCTACCTCGACCAGCGAGATAACCTGCTTAGTCCAAGTATCACCAGCACAATCACACATCTCACCAGCCAGAACAATAGGGATCACTGTGCTTTGGTAAGCATATCATGTGATTGACTGCTCTGTGACCGTTGCTGGCTTTAAAGCTAATGCTCATCAACCATCTAATCTGGTGACGTGACCCTGTCAGAGTTGGCTATTACATGTGCATGGTTTTGTTGAAATCCCAGTATCATATAATTATTAAATGATGATATAGGTGTCAATTACAGAGCTGTCTTCTTTATATTCTAGGTACGGAGTGGCTGTGCATTCATGGTGCATGTATGTCAAGATGAATATCAACTTTTCAATGAGTTTTTCACCAAACCAACACCAAAATTGGAGTATGTGGTAAATTTGTACATATTATATTAAGACGATGTTGGATATTTACTAATGTCCTCCTGTGACCAAAAACATAGCATATAGCAGGCTAGTGTGCTGCAGCCAGGAAGGATCCCAACAATATTGTCAGGGTCCCCATAGCTACCTGATTGACAGCTGGCTCTGCCTCTCTAGAGCCAGAGCCAGCTGTGTCTACTCTGTCCCATCTGTCCTTCCAATGATTGCTGGAGGAACGGAGGGGGGAATCCCTGCAGGGAGCTGTGCCTGACGGTCACCCCTCTCTGCAGGGAGAAGATCGGGAACTGAGCGATCAGCAGTTTGTAATTGCTCAGTTCTTGATCAACAGAGCTGATGTGTGACGGCTGCAGTGTCACATGTCAGCTCTAGCTATAGGGATAAGTGTACTCTCCCCATAGTTCTTTTAAAGAAGTCTCACCTTGTATTATGTTTTACAGCCCAGTCGCCTAACTGTCCAGTGTATGTTGCTTTTTATCTCATGCTTTTGTGTGCAGTAGAAATATTGAGATACAAACTTTGACAGCTCACGCCTCTTTATTCCTAACCATGCTCTTGCAAAGGAGACTCTTGATTAACCCCTTCATGACTGAGGCCCTTTTTCATTTTTTGCACCCATGTTATATTCCACATTTTAGGCCTGAAAATGACGTAAAACCCCCCAACATTATATATTTTCTGAATGCCAAGACCCTATAGAATAAAATGGTGGTAGTTGAAAATTTTTATGTTGCGCAATATTAGCGCAACTCCTTATTAAACCCCAAAATTTAGTGACAAATTTAATTAAATGCCCCAAAACACAACAAATTACCAATTTTTTTAATGAAATATAAAAGATGAGGTTACAACGAGTAAAACGATACCCAACATGCCCAGTTTACAGATTGCGTGCGACCGTGAAACGGCGAAAAACTGCAGTACCCCAAAAAGTCAATAAAAGACGCTTTAAAAGCCCCCACAGGTCATCAATTTAGAGATACAACAAAATACTGGCCCTAGAATTATTGCTCTCACTCCGGCATTCGCGGCGATACCCAACATGTGTAGCGCGTTCGTCGTTTTCATGCGTAGGCGCACCCGAC
>NW_017307097.1:29256-53124 GCF_000935625.1 Nanorana parkeri
TCCCGGGCCCGTAGGAGGGGCAACAGAGCCCGGGAAGCACAGCGTGGGTGTCCGGCGGGGGGGGGGGCGGCCCCTTCTTCGGGACGCAGAAGCGATCTGGCGACAGGTAAGTCGCCAGGATCGCTTCTGTTGTAAAGCCGACAGTCGGCTCTACAAGTTTAAACAGACTCCCGGCGGCAAAAGTCGCCGGGAGTCTGTTTAAACACTGTACGTCGTCAGTCACGAAGGGGTTAACAACTAATATTATTGTCTCTGCACTTTCCCAACACAAAACAAGGCTCCCCTTCCATTTCTATTGCCTGTGTGCATTCCTGTGAGAGCATGCCTCCTCCCTCTGCATTCCTGTGACCTAGCTTGTGTCTGGAAAGTGCAGAGACACTGAGATAAGAGCTGTCAAGAGTATCAAGAGTTCATCTCCCTATTACATAGCTGCGTATAGAGCCGTATATTTGCGTAGCGAAAAAATGCGCAAAAACAGAATGGAACTGAGATGTGTCCGGGCAGCGCATTTCTGCGTATTTTACACGCATATACGTGTGTTTTGCGCACGTATACGTGTACACTTCATTGAAATTTCTATTATGAATGATACATTCTGGGATTGCATATAGTGCACGCATATACGCACATATGCGTGCATATGTGTATACATGCGTATATACGCAATATACAATTTTGCTCTTGTGTTGTGTGTGAAATTAGGCCTTACAGTTGTTTTATATTGTGACATGTCAGGAGCCATTCACACTTGCACATTCCCACTACACACCTGCTCTGTGTGTGGTGCATTGCAGTAGCACTGTACAGTAGAGTGCACCACGATGAACATACCACGATGTGCATTGTGCTGCGTTGCAAAAAAAAAGGGCCATGCAAGTTTTTTGATCCATTATCCATAATGAATGGGCTGCCCTAAAGCAACGCATGTTAACACATGGCTGAACGGTTTACTGAAGTGTAAATCGCCCCTTAAAGTTCAACTGTAAAGTCATAACACAAGCTACATTATAATAGTAGGAATACGGCCTGGAACTTAGGTGGCTTTAACGCATACTTCTTTCTGACCAAGTGGTATATACAAAAATGTAATTTTCCAGTCCTGCACTCGATAAATAAATTAACTGTATGCACAAATAATATACATTTTAGAGCTTCAGAAATGACAGACCTTTGGCATAGCAAACAGCTGCTGAGTGATATTTACCAGCTATGACAGCTCATTCACCAAACCCACTATGGAGATTTCACTAAATACATTTAGGGTTCATGTTGATGAGTGTTCTTTTCGAAGATGCATATGCTGTGCAAAAGCATGCATTCAAATGTCAAATGCTGCATTTGACAAGAAAAGACTGCATTTGACCTGCCTTGCTTGCAGTTTAAACACATTGTAATAGGGCATTCTGTATCCAAAGAAACACAGTGCAAAGCAGGTCAAATGCCACCTGAGGATTGCCAAGTGTACTGCTTAATTAGAATTGATGAGATTTTGCTGACCTGCAATGCCCTTGGATATAAGCCCTTTTAGTAGATTGAACAGACCTATGTCCTGAGATTTGTATGGCCTTTGTGAAACTCTTGGGATTTGATTTTTATGTTTGTGGATAACTGGATTGTTTTTTATTTTTGTTTTTTTATTACAGTGAACTTTTGGAGAAACTGTGCCTGTCTCTGTATGATGTTTTACGACCGTTGATCATTCACGTAGCTCATTTAGAAACTTTGTCAGAACTTTGTGGTATACTAAAGATTGAAATGCTTGAAGATCATGTGCAAAACAATGGTAACGCATCCCTTTTATCGTTGTTTTTATATTGTCTATATTCTGTGGCCTTTTTATCTCATGGGCTGTCATTCATGAAGTAATCTGTATTTCATAATTATGTATCACTGCCAGCTATCGGCTCTTATCCATGCTAAGCCGATGAAGGCCCTCATACAGGTTAATCATATAGGGGTCTATTCACAAAAGGGTGAAGAGTTTGGAGAAGTGAACCATCTTGGACAACATAGCTGAATTGGAAAGTGAGCTGAATGAGAGAATTTTTCCAGTTCAGCTATGTTGTCCTAGATTGTTCACTTTTCCTGCCTTCTCCAAACTCTTCACCCTTTTTTGAATAGACCCCATAGTGTATTTTGATGTTGAGTGTTTAAAGGAGAAGTATTTGGAGAGTAAACATATAGTCTTCCTGATACTTAGAGCTAGTGTAGGGCACTGCAGCTGTTACGTGCCAGGTGTATACCAAGAGCTGAGTGAGCATGTAACTGTTGATTGCTCAGCTCACAGCTTCTCCAGGTATAGAGTTGTGACTGCCAGGCACTGATCCCCTCAGTGATTTTTCCCCCCAAGGCTCATTGAAGGGACAGATGGGATGGAGCGGGCACAGCTGCCTCTGGCTTTGGGCCACAGGAGTGACAAATGCACGGTTTCTCATGTGCATTTGTCCCCTGCAGCTCCACATACCCTAGGGAAGATGTTAAGTGCTGGATTTCCTTCCTTCTCTGTGGCCAATATGTGTTCTTTAGTACTGTACTTCGGTACTGAATGGAGCCCTGTTACAGGCCACCTCTTTACCTTTGGTACTGTATAGGGCTGCAACAACTAATCGACATAATCGATTATAATCGATTATTGAAAAAGTTGTCAACTTTTTCAATCATCGATTAATCGGCTTCTAGTTAGTTGGCCCTGTTCACGGCTCCACACACGGTACGCGCCGCACCTCCTCTCACCCTCGCTGCTGCCAGACCCGCCCGCACCCACGCTCCACACGCCGCACCTCCTCCCCGCTTCACACTCACCGCCCTTCCACATCCACGATCAGCACAGGGACGCGGGGAAAAGAAGTGAAGAAGTAAGGAGGAGCAGGTGGGGGGATGACAATCGCTGATAGACAGGCCCTATCTCAGAAGCAAGTTGCTGGAAGACTGCTCAGGTAAGCCTGCACTCCCCCCCACATGGTGCTCTATAATGTATTGCTGGTATTTGTATTCCTCTATAGAACTAATCGATTTTGAAAATAATAGTTAGCTGCAGCTCTAGTACTGTAATACATTTGGGCCGTAGGGTTTAGTTTGGGTCCTAACCTTTTTTGTTTGGCCTTCACTTTTGTCGCTCTCGATCAGATGTGGAGTTGCTCTGCTTAAGCAAGCGCAATGCAGGGCTTGGTCTGTTTCAGACCACAATTTAGGTTTGTAACTAATAAGTCTACACCTGAGAGTTTTTATTTTCTCCTTTGTGACAGTCTGATTTACCCTTTACAATAGTAGCATTGGCAGCTCCTGCTTGTGTACCTTCTCCAAACCATAAAGTATGCATGGAGAAATGGCTGTCATTTTTTATTTCGCCTTCTGGTCCGCTAAAATGTTCCCAATTTTGCTATTGCATGGTTCTTCTGTCAGTGCTCATGCATGGGCATCCCAGTTATTGTGCTGGACTGCTGACTTATTGTATCAAATGCATTTGTTCTATTTGGTCTTTAAGGAACAAGGCTTCTTCAGGTTGTTTGTAGATGTAATTTAACTAGGATGTTACTAACTAAAAGAGCACCCATTTTCCTCAGTGCAAAAAGCCCAAGGAAAAGATTAAGTCTTCTCGTTCTCTCTGACTGTTACAAAAGGCCCTCGGCAAGCCATGGTCCGAAGTCCACCTTCTAGGTCTAGCACTCAGTCTGCCTAATCCACAGACACGCATTTCTCAACATGCAGGTGAGCCCCTACTTTCCAGTGTGGAGGTAACTTGGAGAACTTGCTTTTCTGATGCACAGTGGTCATGGGACAAGTGAATTTGTTGTCAACAGAGCCTTGTTGACCCTGGCCTCATGGTTCAGGAAGCCAGCTCTGGAACCAAGGAATTCCTTCATTCCCAAATTTTCAAAGATCCCCATGACAGATGCCAGCCTTTCGGTCTCCCGATCAATACTCTATGCCCAGAGGTGTACCAGGTCCTGTGTTTTAGGTGGGGTAATTGGACAGTTTTGTCTCCAGGTACAGGGATACCCTGATTTATATATTTTCCGTCTATTAAAATGTCTTCCTTGTCTGCTTCACAGGATTGAAATATGGGGCATTTTGGTGATCCCCATTGCTCTGGACTGGCCCAAGTAGATGTGGTACACCATCCTGGTTAGACTCCTGGCAGATGATCTGTGGGCTTTGTGAAATGAACACGATCTTCTGTCCCGAGTGTCATTTTGCCATTCTTCTTTACAGCTGATTTTACCAGCACGAATCAGGGGCATCTCTGAATGGATGTTTCCTACAAGGTTAACAGCTAGTAAGGTTACTTCTTGTAAGGTTTATCGTCATACATAGAAGGCATACTTCACTTTGGATTTCCACCCTTGGAGTTAATCCGTGGCACAAATCCTCTTTTTCCTGCAGCTGTGTCTGGACCACCATTTGGCTCTCAGTACTTTGAGGGCCTGGTTTCTGCTTAGTCTATTGTGTTTCAGAGAATGTTGGTATTTGACTCTTCGATTTAGACCTTTGTACACAAAATCTCCCATGTAGCTTCCCCTGTGACTCTATGAGATCTGAATCTGGTTCCTTCTGCACTTTAAACATCATCACGTAAACCCATCAGAGACATTCCTCTCTCTACTCTAAACCACAGTTGGTGTTTATTGTAGCCATTACCTTTACTAGGCAAGTGTCTGAACAGGTACCCTTTCTTGTTTGCATTAGGAAAAAGGTGTTGAGGCCCAGGACTTCCTTCTTGCCTAGGTATTTTTTTGCCTTTCACCTTAACAAGAACATTGTCCTCCCATTTGGCTCAAGTTCACCAAAAGGAAATTTCCCTCCATTGTGTGGATTTGCTTAAGAGAGTGTGAGAGTCTATTTCTTAGCCATTGTTCTTAGGAGGACTGATTCTCTGTTCACTATCTCTAGGTGGCTCGGGCAGCCATGCTCACAGTTTTAAGGATCAGGTTTCACCTTGTACCTATCAAGGCACACTCTACTAGATCTGCGAGTTCCTCTTTGTCAACGTACAACTATTTCCAGTTTGCAAGGCTAGCACCTGGTCGTCTACTTTTATTTCTTAACATTAACCAGGTGGAAATTCAGGCCTCATCTGATTCCATCTTCGGGCGATAGAGCCCTTATGCGGCTCTTTGAGGTGTAGTCAGTCCCCTCAATGATTCTTTCATGCTGTCAGTACTACTTTGCGAGAAAACCTAGGCACGGCGGTTGTGGGCGGGTTTTCTAGATTCTAAGATTTCCTGTGTTCATCAATGGACTCCAAGAAAAGGGTTTTATGGTGAATACAAAAATCCTATTTCCTAATAAAGCTCAAATCAACCCGTATGTTAGCTTTACATATGCAGTGTATGTATAGGCAGAAAACAAGATACCTAAATCTACATGCCTGTCATTTTTTTGTTCTCAAATATGTTGGCCTTGAGTGGTATTTAGTATCTTTTCTCCATTTTATTAGTGTTAGTATACCACCACATGAAAGAAAATCTATTAAGGAAGGAAAATAAACTGCATTCCCTTTGGGTAATGTTGTGTGGTGGCTGTTTTAGTAATATTTTGCTGGTTTCAACAGAACCCTGTGATTTGGATCCTCGAGGAGCTATGTTCTAAATTTGTAGGGCTTGTGTACATGGGCATTTGTCTGCTTCTGACTTGCTTGCACTCCTCATAAGACAAAAAACCCCAAAATAAATGCCAAGCATCTCAGGTGCAACTTAATAGCAGCCTGAAGTCACTTGTAAGCTAATCACAACTACCTCAGAAACTAGGCAAATGCAGGTCAAAGCAATTCTAATGTAGAGTCAAAGCAACAGAAGAGCATACTGCATTTGACTTGCTTCTGTTTTTTCGTTGATTGTTTTGTATTTGTTTTGCTTCATGAAACTACCCTGAAGAGTTTTTATATCTTTTCCATTAACTTATTTGTTTCATTTGTATCAGTTTGTCAACTGGGTGCCTTTGATGCTGTGGTGAAACAGATGTTGGAGGACGTACAGGAAAGACTTGTTTATAGGACACACATATACATCCAGACAGATATCCTGGGTTACAAGCCAGCTCCAGGAGACCTTGCCTATCCTGACAAGCTGGAGATGATGGAGGTATGTTCTACATAACTAAACAATACCAGTTTTAACAATGGATCGCAAACTGGTAATTGTCTGTAGTATGGAAAATATCCAGCAAGAGGTATCGAGTATGTGCCTGCACAAATTGATTACATCTATGTGAATATCCTTTTTGCGTTCCTTCTTTTTTTTAAAGAAAGAGTAAAAATTACCTGATTGGGAATCGGAATGTATGCTGAAATAATGACTATGCAAAGGCATTTCTGTTCTGTAGCAGTTGATTTTTAAAGTGTCTTCAGGAAAAACTACCATTGTACTAGGGCTGGACTGCATGGGTTGACTGCTCGTTTTTGTCTAGGGGTCGTGTGTAAAGGAATTTGACTTACCTGATCTTCGCTCCCATAGGCTAGATTTCAAGACCGGCGCCCACAGCCTCTTCTCCCCTGCACTCCAGTGGTCAGAGGCCCACTGATGCTGAGGGACAGTCCACAAGCCAGAGTGCAGGGGAGACAGGTGACTGACAACTGTTGGGCGATTGGGATTCAGGCAAGTAAAAGTCCTTTACACAATACTCCTAGACACAAATGAGCAGTTAACCCTTGCATTATGGGGCAGTTTTTCCCCAGAGATAGGTTTAAAGTACATTTATCCCAAACCTGGAAAGAATAAAATGATCATTTGATGAAGACATATAAACAGAAATTAGAAATTGCCTTTGAAACTATTTTTTTTTGTTGCGTTTCACATATCCCAAGCCTTGCCATCCTGGGATTAATGTATTGAGGATAATTTCCAAAAGCAGTAGAAATCCATGTAAAAAATAGACTGTCAGGTAGGGGAGGATTATATACTCCGTGCCGGAATGTTATCCAAATCGTGGATTCCATCCTGATCGATGACCTGCACAGTGAATAACGGAAGGCTCAAGATAAACCTGCTCTGCTATACATTTCTTAAGAAGATCTACTGCCTCTTATGTGAGATCTGGCTTGTAGTAGCGATCCAGGATGCTGAGAATGAGGAGGACTCCATAGCCATAAGCTGCAAATGGTGCTTTTTCCAGACCTGCTAGGTAATCCTATGTAATACAAGGAAGGGCCCTCAATGCTCATCGTAACCTGCCAACAGCAGGTTAACATAGTAAGGAGTCCTGCTCCTAATGTAGTCGGCCAAGTGTCTGCATGTGAACTTTGCAGCTGCACTGTGAGACAGTTCATATCCATTTCTCATTTTGTAAAACTGCACATTCTTCTGAATGTACTCTGCAAATTGCACAGTATCTCCAGCCTCTCCCACATGCAAAAGAAGGATCTTCTCGCTCATCTTGAGCTATTTATCCACATCCTGCTTCATCTTGATGATGCTGTTGGCACACACAGTGTCGGTGGCCACCTTCAAGTAGTTCGGCCCCTGGATCCCGATCAAATACTCGCTCGCTTCCCTCCCCTTTCCTGCCCTGCTAGGTCAGTGTCCAGATTAAGGGTCTGGTTTGGAATTTTAGGGAGGACCCCACTTTTTTTTTTTTTCTTTTCTTTGGTCTGGGAGTCCCCCTTAAAATTCCTACTTGACCTAAAGGATCTGGTATGACTTTTAGGGGGGGAACCTCACGTTTTTTTTTTAGTTCCTTCTGCGGAATGTAAAAGTCATTTTTTTTTCCTTATGTCTGATGTCACTTAGCTGCAACGAAAATTTGTTCTTAGATCCTACGGCTAACGAAATTAACGGAAATTTGTATTTCCTCCAAATGCTGAAACAAATCGACTTTCAGACCTGAATCCCAAAAACCAAATAATGAAAAATCCGAAACTAAACAAATTTTTTGGCTGGCGCACATGTCTATAGTTTACCTTTTCGATCAAAAATTTCTCCCACAGCACCATATTCGTTGATATTGTGTTTTTGAGAATTACACCCACTAGCACAGTGCCGAGGGTACTGTATAAACCTTGGCAGAACATGTCAGCTAACAAATAACGGTTTAGTTAATATTTATTGTAACATTTTTTGTCTTGTACAGCAAATTGCAGAGAGTCTCAAAGAGGAACAAAAAAGGTTGCAGTCTACAGAGGCTTCCTTTTCTGATGTTCGTTTAGAAGATCCAGACTCCAACAACCTCATTAAAAGTGGTATGCTTTAATTATTGATACACTCTCCATGTCAGCTTGTCACTGGAAATCTGCAGTAGGTAGTGGAATAGACTCAACTAATCTGAGTAAGCTGTCTGGCTGTGGAGTGCAGAAATCAACTGCCCACATTTGTGCTGCTAGCTGCAGCCTTTTCCCCACAATGTAATTTATCTTTTACTCTATGTAATTGTTTTCATGTAGCAATGGATTTGTGGGCAATTCTGTGGTATCACAGCCAAAAATTCCATGTGCTAAGAGGCATTTAGAAAAACCTTGCTCTTCCAAAAAACTTTTTATATTTAAATCCCAATGCTGTATTTGGAGATGTGATTGGGGAGATTTCCTCTCACATACTGTTGGGTCTACAGATGGCATACTTTAATGTTGTAGCATAACTTGAAGGGTCAGGCTAGAGTCAAACTACCTGACAATTTTAGGAGTCTCCAGGCAAGTGATGGCAAACCTACGGCACGTGTACCACAGAGAGCACACAGAGGCCACTCTGGTGGCACGCGAGCCTAGGTGCCGGGGCCTGCACACTCCAGGTGGGGTGCTGCATGCAGGCCTCCGGTGTCCCACAGGTCTCGGAGTCTCATTAAGTTTTTAAAGGTGGCTGCCACGAATGGTGCTGGCCATCTTTAAACCTGGAATGTGCCCAGATCCTATTTATATTGCCGAACCGGCAATATATTACATGAAAATCATCCCTTGGTGGTCCAGTTGAGGATCAGTATGATCTGTATCTCTTTCTGATGCATACCATACTAATCGCTCCCTCGTGGTGCCTCTGCTCAAAGGAAAGAGCGATTTAGTATGGTCTGCTTCAGCCAGAGATGCAGATCACACTAATTCTCCACTGGACCACCAGGGATAAGCCCAGAGTATCCCACTGGACCACCAGGGATAAGCCCAGAGTATCCCACTGGACCACCAGGGATGCAGCTCCTCCCTGCAAAACAGGTAAGCAAGAGAGGGGGTCATTTTTTAAAATGATTAATTTTTAATTTGTGTGTGTGTTTTTAAAAAAAATGAAGATACAGTTGGTATAGAAAAGAATCGCCCCCTTTAGAATAATCACATTTTGTTGATTTGCACCCAGAAATGAAAGCAGACACAGTTTTTTTGTTTTATCCTGCTGTATTTACTCACTGAAACCTATAGTATCCAAGTGAAAGATATAACACCAACATGTCAGGGGGAAAAAAAAAAAATCAAAACTAGAATCACTGAATTGGAAAGAGGATCACCCCCTTGTGTCAGTAGTTTGTTGAACCACCTTTTTGCTTTAATTATAGTATTTAGGCCATTGGGATATGTCTCTTCTAACTTTGCACATCTAGACTTTGCAATATTTGCCCACTCTTCTTTGCAGAACTGATCAAGTTCAGTTAAATTTGTTGGTGACCGTTTGTGGACTGCAGTCTTCAAGTCATTCCACAGATTTGCAATGGGGTTTAAGTCTGGGCTATGATTAGGCCATTCAAGGACATTTACCTTTTTTCTCCTTCAACCACTGTGTGGTAATTTTTGCTGTGTGCTTTGGGTCGTTGTCATGTTGGATGGTAAACCTTCTTCCCATTGACAACTTTCTGGCAGAGGGCAGCAGGTTTTCCTCAAGAATTTGATGGTATTTTGCCTCATCCATTTCTCCTTCTATCCTGACAAGTGCTCCAGTCCCTGCTGCAGAGAAACACCCCCATAACAGGATATTACCACCTCCATGCTTTACTTTAAGAATGGTGTTATTTGGATGGTGATCTGTATTGGATTTATGGCCAGACATATGGTTTGGTGTTGAGGCCAAACAATTCAATTTTAGTCTCATTTGACCAGAACACCTTTTTCCATTTGGCCTCAGAATCTTCAAGGTGCGTTTTGGCAAAGCTCAGTCGTGACTGAATGTGGCCTTTCTTGAGGAGTGGCTTTTTTTTCCTGAAACCCTTCCATACCAGCCACGTGGAGAATTTGTGATATTGTCACATGCACACAATGACATTTCTTTGTCATAAATCCCTCTAATTGCTTCAGAGTTGCTGTAGGCCTCTTGGTAGCCTCTCTGACCTTTTACCTCCTGGCTCTTTTATCCAGTTTGGAGTGACGCACTGATCCAGGGAGGGTTTGTGTTGTATCAAATTCCTTCCACTTCTTAATAATAGACTTCACTGTGGCATTGATAAAGCCTTTGACATTTTTTTTGTATCCATCTCCTGACTTGTGCCTGTCTACAACTTTATCCTGGAGATCTTTTGACCGTGCCTTGCCACCCATAGTTTTATCGTTTACTTCAGTTGCACTACCAGGGACTGAAATGCTCCAGGAAAGCTCTTTTTTTTTTAGGCCTCATTCACAGTGTTGGCCCGTACAGATCTGTGCGGCATGCACGGGCGTTTTGGGCCATTCCCGGGAAGGACAGGTGCTGCGTGTGATTGTACACAGCAACCTGTTCTTCTCTATGGGAGTACGCCGCCGTATGCTCACCCGAACTGCACATCCGTGTGGGTGTCCCTGCTTGGACGCAGACAGGATCCATCCATCCACTGTATGTGTGTGTTTTTTAAATGTGGGTGTGTGTGTTTTTTTTAAATGCGTGTTTCTTTCATTACGTGTGTTAAGTGTGTTTTTATGCATGTGTGTGTTTGATGAGTATGTGATTATATGTGTTTGTATAAATGTTTGGTATTGTGATTTAGTGTGGGCACTGAGGTTTAAAAAAAGGTTCAGCATCACTGCCTTAGGCAAAATAGGGAAACACATATTCAAACTTATTTTCAGTGTTGGCACTTTGAGAGGAATAAATTGATTTTGGGTACTTGTGTTCAAAAACCTTAGCCATCACTGCTCTAAGGCAGTGGTTCTCAACCTGTGTAACCTCGGGACCCACATGTTTCCTTGGTCATTAAGGCGTGACCCAAAAATGATTTCATTTCTGAAACATTTTAATTTATTACACAAAACAACTTGTGCAGTATTCAGCAATATATATTTTGCTGAAAGTAAATGAATTAAAAAAAAATTAAAGTTTATCAAGAATAAAAATTAAATATTTAAAAAAATTAAAATAAAAACGTGTGGACAGTCCCCTCAATGATTCTTTCATGCTGTCAGTACTACTTTGCGAGAAAACCTAGGCACGGCGGTTGTGGGCGGGTTTTCTAGATTCTAAGATTTCCTGTGTTCATCAATGGACTCCAAGAAAAGGGTTTTATGGTGAATACAAAAATCCTATTTCCTAATAAAGCTCAAATCAACCCGTATGTTAGCTTTACATATGCAGTGTATGTATAGGCAGAAAACAAGATACCTAAATCTACATGCCTGTCATTTTTTTGTTCTCAAATATGTTGGCCTTGAGTGGTATTTAGTATCTTTTCTCCATTTTATTAGTGTTAGTATACCACCACATGAAAGAAAATCTATTAAGGAAGGAAAATAAACTGCATTCCCTTTGGGTAATGTTGTGTGGTGGCTGTTTTAGTAATATTTTGCTGGTTTCAACAGAACCCTGTGATTTGGATCCTCGAGGAGCTATGTTCTAAATTTGTAGGGCTTGTGTACATGGGCATTTGTCTGCTTCTGACTTGCTTGCACTCCTCATAAGACAAAAAACCCCAAAATAAATGCCAAGCATCTCAGGTGCAACTTAATAGCAGCCTGAAGTCACTTGTAAGCTAATCACAACTACCTCAGAAACTAGGCAAATGCAGGTCAAAGCAATTCTAATGTAGAGTCAAAGCAACAGAAGAGCATACTGCATTTGACTTGCTTCTGTTTTTTCGTTGATTGTTTTGTATTTGTTTTGCTTCATGAAACTACCCTGAAGAGTTTTTATATCTTTTCCATTAACTTATTTGTTTCATTTGTATCAGTTTGTCAACTGGGTGCCTTTGATGCTGTGGTGAAACAGATGTTGGAGGACGTACAGGAAAGACTTGTTTATAGGACACACATATACATCCAGACAGATATCCTGGGTTACAAGCCAGCTCCAGGAGACCTTGCCTATCCTGACAAGCTGGAGATGATGGAGGTATGTTCTACATAACTAAACAATACCAGTTTTAACAATGGATCGCAAACTGGTAATTGTCTGTAGTATGGAAAATATCCAGCAAGAGGTATCGAGTATGTGCCTGCACAAATTGATTACATCTATGTGAATATCCTTTTTGCGTTCCTTCTTTTTTTTAAAGAAAGAGTAAAAATTACCTGATTGGGAATCGGAATGTATGCTGAAATAATGACTATGCAAAGGCATTTCTGTTCTGTAGCAGTTGATTTTTAAAGTGTCTTCAGGAAAAACTACCATTGTACTAGGGCTGGACTGCATGGGTTGACTGCTCGTTTTTGTCTAGGGGTCGTGTGTAAAGGAATTTGACTTACCTGATCTTCGCTCCCATAGGCTAGATTTCAAGACCGGCGCCCACAGCCTCTTCTCCCCTGCACTCCAGTGGTCAGAGGCCCACTGATGCTGAGGGACAGTCCACAAGCCAGAGTGCAGGGGAGACAGGTGACTGACAACTGTTGGGCGATTGGGATTCAGGCAAGTAAAAGTCCTTTACACAATACTCCTAGACACAAATGAGCAGTTAACCCTTGCATTATGGGGCAGTTTTTCCCCAGAGATAGGTTTAAAGTACATTTATCCCAAACCTGGAAAGAATAAAATGATCATTTGATGAAGACATATAAACAGAAATTAGAAATTGCCTTTGAAACTATTTTTTTTTGTTGCGTTTCACATATCCCAAGCCTTGCCATCCTGGGATTAATGTATTGAGGATAATTTCCAAAAGCAGTAGAAATCCATGTAAAAAATAGACTGTCAGGTAGGGGAGGATTATATACTCCGTGCCGGAATGTTATCCAAATCGTGGATTCCATCCTGATCGATGACCTGCACAGTGAATAACGGAAGGCTCAAGATAAACCTGCTCTGCTATACATTTCTTAAGAAGATCTACTGCCTCTTATGTGAGATCTGGCTTGTAGTAGCGATCCAGGATGCTGAGAATGAGGAGGACTCCATAGCCATAAGCTGCAAATGGTGCTTTTTCCAGACCTGCTAGGTAATCCTATGTAATACAAGGAAGGGCCCTCAATGCTCATCGTAACCTGCCAACAGCAGGTTAACATAGTAAGGAGTCCTGCTCCTAATGTAGTCGGCCAAGTGTCTGCATGTGAACTTTGCAGCTGCACTGTGAGACAGTTCATATCCATTTCTCATTTTGTAAAACTGCACATTCTTCTGAATGTACTCTGCAAATTGCACAGTATCTCCAGCCTCTCCCACATGCAAAAGAAGGATCTTCTCGCTCATCTTGAGCTATTTATCCACATCCTGCTTCATCTTGATGATGCTGTTGGCACACACAGTGTCGGTGGCCACCTTCAAGTAGTTCGGCCCCTGGATCCCGATCAAATACTCGCTCGCTTCCCTCCCCTTTCCTGCCCTGCTAGGTCAGTGTCCAGATTAAGGGTCTGGTTTGGAATTTTAGGGAGGACCCCACTTTTTTTTTTTTTCTTTTCTTTGGTCTGGGAGTCCCCCTTAAAATTCCTACTTGACCTAAAGGATCTGGTATGACTTTTAGGGGGGGAACCTCACGTTTTTTTTTTAGTTCCTTCTGCGGAATGTAAAAGTCATTTTTTTTTCCTTATGTCTGATGTCACTTAGCTGCAACGAAAATTTGTTCTTAGATCCTACGGCTAACGAAATTAACGGAAATTTGTATTTCCTCCAAATGCTGAAACAAATCGACTTTCAGACCTGAATCCCAAAAACCAAATAATGAAAAATCCGAAACTAAACAAATTTTTTGGCTGGCGCACATGTCTATAGTTTACCTTTTCGATCAAAAATTTCTCCCACAGCACCATATTCGTTGATATTGTGTTTTTGAGAATTACACCCACTAGCACAGTGCCGAGGGTACTGTATAAACCTTGGCAGAACATGTCAGCTAACAAATAACGGTTTAGTTAATATTTATTGTAACATTTTTTGTCTTGTACAGCAAATTGCAGAGAGTCTCAAAGAGGAACAAAAAAGGTTGCAGTCTACAGAGGCTTCCTTTTCTGATGTTCGTTTAGAAGATCCAGACTCCAACAACCTCATTAAAAGTGGTATGCTTTAATTATTGATACACTCTCCATGTCAGCTTGTCACTGGAAATCTGCAGTAGGTAGTGGAATAGACTCAACTAATCTGAGTAAGCTGTCTGGCTGTGGAGTGCAGAAATCAACTGCCCACATTTGTGCTGCTAGCTGCAGCCTTTTCCCCACAATGTAATTTATCTTTTACTCTATGTAATTGTTTTCATGTAGCAATGGATTTGTGGGCAATTCTGTGGTATCACAGCCAAAAATTCCATGTGCTAAGAGGCATTTAGAAAAACCTTGCTCTTCCAAAAAACTTTTTATATTTAAATCCCAATGCTGTATTTGGAGATGTGATTGGGGAGATTTCCTCTCACATACTGTTGGGTCTACAGATGGCATACTTTAATGTTGTAGCATAACTTGAAGGGTCAGGCTAGAGTCAAACTACCTGACAATTTTAGGAGTCTCCAGGCAAGTGATGGCAAACCTACGGCACGTGTACCACAGAGAGCACACAGAGGCCACTCTGGTGGCACGCGAGCCTAGGTGCCGGGGCCTGCACACTCCAGGTGGGGTGCTGCATGCAGGCCTCCGGTGTCCCACAGGTCTCGGAGTCTCATTAAGTTTTTAAAGGTGGCTGCCACGAATGGTGCTGGCCATCTTTAAACCTGGAATGTGCCCAGATCCTATTTATATTGCCGAACCGGCAATATATTACATGAAAATCATCCCTTGGTGGTCCAGTTGAGGATCAGTATGATCTGTATCTCTTTCTGATGCATACCATACTAATCGCTCCCTCGTGGTGCCTCTGCTCAAAGGAAAGAGCGATTTAGTATGGTCTGCTTCAGCCAGAGATGCAGATCACACTAATTCTCCACTGGACCACCAGGGATAAGCCCAGAGTATCCCACTGGACCACCAGGGATAAGCCCAGAGTATCCCACTGGACCACCAGGGATGCAGCTCCTCCCTGCAAAACAGGTAAGCAAGAGAGGGGGTCATTTTTTAAAATGATTAATTTTTAATTTGTGTGTGTGTTTTTAAAAAAAATGAAGATACAGTTGGTATAGAAAAGAATCGCCCCCTTTAGAATAATCACATTTTGTTGATTTGCACCCAGAAATGAAAGCAGACACAGTTTTTTTGTTTTATCCTGCTGTATTTACTCACTGAAACCTATAGTATCCAAGTGAAAGATATAACACCAACATGTCAGGGGGAAAAAAAAAAAATCAAAACTAGAATCACTGAATTGGAAAGAGGATCACCCCCTTGTGTCAGTAGTTTGTTGAACCACCTTTTTGCTTTAATTATAGTATTTAGGCCATTGGGATATGTCTCTTCTAACTTTGCACATCTAGACTTTGCAATATTTGCCCACTCTTCTTTGCAGAACTGATCAAGTTCAGTTAAATTTGTTGGTGACCGTTTGTGGACTGCAGTCTTCAAGTCATTCCACAGATTTGCAATGGGGTTTAAGTCTGGGCTATGATTAGGCCATTCAAGGACATTTACCTTTTTTCTCCTTCAACCACTGTGTGGTAATTTTTGCTGTGTGCTTTGGGTCGTTGTCATGTTGGATGGTAAACCTTCTTCCCATTGACAACTTTCTGGCAGAGGGCAGCCGGTTTTCCTCAAGAATTTGATGGTATTTTGCCTCATCCATTTCTCCTTCTATCCTGACAAGTGCTCCAGTCCCTGCTGCAGAGAAACACCCCCATAACAGGATATTACCACCTCCATGCTTTACTTTAAGAATGGTGTTATTTGGATGGTGATCTGTATTGGATTTATGGCCAGACATATGGTTTGGTGTTGAGGCCAAACAATTCAATTTTAGTCTCATTTGACCAGAACACCTTTTTCCATTTGGCCTCAGAATCTTCAAGGTGCGTTTTGGCAAAGCTCAGTCGTGACTGAATGTGGCCTTTCTTGAGGAGTGGCTTTTTTTTCCTGAAACCCTTCCATACCAGCCACGTGGAGAATTTGTGATATTGTCACATGCACACAATGACATTTCTTTGTCATAAATCCCTCTAATTGCTTCAGAGTTGCTGTAGGCCTCTTGGTAGCCTCTCTGACCTTTTACCTCCTGGCTCTTTTATCCAGTTTGGAGTGACGCACTGATCCAGGGAGGGTTTGTGTTGTATCAAATTCCTTCCACTTCTTAATAATAGACTTCACTGTGGCATTGATAAAGCCTTTGACATTTTTTTTGTATCCATCTCCTGACTTGTGCCTGTCTACAACTTTATCCTGGAGATCTTTTGACCGTGCCTTGCCACCCATAGTTTTATCGTTTACTTCAGTTGCACTACCAGGGACTGAAATGCTCCAGGAAAGCTCTTTTTTTTTTAGGCCTCATTCACAGTGTTGGCCCGTACAGATCTGTGCGGCATGCACGGGCGTTTTGGGCCATTCCCGGGAAGGACAGGTGCTGCGTGTGATTGTACACAGCAACCTGTTCTTCTCTATGGGAGTACGCCGCCGTATGCTCACCCGAACTGCACATCCGTGTGGGTGTCCCTGCTTGGACGCAGACAGGATCCATCCATCCACTGTATGTGTGTGTTTTTTAAATGTGGGTGTGTGTGTTTTTTTTAAATGCGTGTTTCTTTCATTACGTGTGTTAAGTGTGTTTTTATGCATGTGTGTGTTTGATGAGTATGTGATTATATGTGTTTGTATAAATGTTTGGTATTGTGATTTAGTGTGGGCACTGAGGTTTAAAAAAAGGTTCAGCATCACTGCCTTAGGCAAAATAGGGAAACACATATTCAAACTTATTTTCAGTGTTGGCACTTTGAGAGGAATAAATTGATTTTGGGTACTTGTGTTCAAAAACCTTAGCCATCACTGCTCTAAGGCAGTGGTTCTCAACCTGTGTAACCTCGGGACCCACATGTTTCCTTGGTCATTAAGGCGTGACCCAAAAATGATTTCATTTCTGAAACATTTTAATTTATTACACAAAACAACTTGTGCAGTATAGATGCGTCCGGTGAAATATCTGTAGTTGAGTTTCTGGCTCTGCTCACCTGCTCCGGCTGTTATGATGATCATCTCTCCCACTATTGCCTAATTTTATATATGGAGAATACAATCAAACAAGAATAAACCTCGGGACTTTAAGGATACTCAAATATATGACTCAAATAATACATTATTGAAAACTACTTTTCTCTATTGTCTTTCGAGATACTGTTTTTTGGGGGTTTTTTTCTCTTTTTTTTTTTAACTTGAAGCTGTAACTGCCTGGGCTCTCTTTGTAACAGATTTTGAACCAGTTGCGGCAGCAAAGGAGATGGTCTTGCCTGTCCCAGGGAGTGCTTCATGTTTCGAATATAGCCATTGTTCATATTCCTGGGGTGAACTGGCAGGCAGATTTTTTCCAGCAGACAACATCGAGATACTGAGGAATGCCTCCATCTGGGGGTCTTTTAAGACATATGTCTGCTTTTGGGGGTATGCCGGATGCTAGCATCTTGGCTCAACAAGTAGCAGAACAGTGTTTCCAGAATGGGGGATCCAATGGCAGATTCACCCAGGTGACACCATATTTCTTGATTCATTTGTTCCCTCTGCTGAAGCTTTTAGCTCGTCTACTTGGCTTCGCATTGGCTGTTGGTATATCTACTTCAGGCAAGGTTTATCACTGGTGTGAGCCTCTGGGAGTTTCCCTGTTTACTTTACAGTCAGACATGTTTTTTCTCTCCTCCAGTTGGGGGGGGGTAAAACAACATGTGGCCCTTAGTACCATCAAAATCAGGTGTCTACACTTTTTCAACTTCCCCGTACTTGTTATTTGCTGATTTCGTCCTTTTATACAAGGGATTACTCATGTTGCTTCCCCTCTTAGGCTTTGCCCCCTACCATTGAATTTAAATCTAGTATTTTCTGTGTTTTAAAAGAAAACGCCTTTAGAACTTGTCTGGCTGCAATTGACTCCAAGGATATCTTTCTCCATTGCCTGGATGTGGTGTGGGTCTTCCTTTCAGACATGTTCTCTTTTAGGCAGACATATGGCCATTTTGTCATTCCAGAAGGTCCTGAAAAAGGTCCTCCAGTTTCCAGATCCACTATTTCTAAGTGGATTCGACAAGTTTTTGTGCAGGCCTATGACATGCAATATAAAGTGTCGTCTTTTCCTGTTAAAACCCACTCCACTAGGGCAGTGAGTGTTTTTGATTACCTTCAAAAGCATACATAGTCCACGCAATCCATATGCTACAGCGTGGAGTGGATGGTGATTTATAGTATGTAGGATGCAACATACAATGCTGGAACACCCAAAACTCCCAGAAAGGAACAGAGTCAGGAACACCGGCAATAATATTTAATTAATGGAACATCCAAAACATAAGAAGCCAGGGGTTAATTCTGCCCCACATGTTCCGCATAAATCTAAAATACAACTTCTGGGTGAACTGATCGTTTACATTTTCATCATTACTGCATCAGTTTTTATTGTTGCTAGCACATTTTTGAATAGAAAATGATCTGTTTTCTCCATTCTGACTGCAGGTTTTTTTGCTTCTATCCATTTCTGCCGAAGGAAACTGGTGCAGGTTGTCAGTTAACTTTTTCCACTTTAATAGTTTTCTTGTTCAGCCTCTGTGCAGGTTACAAAATCATTTTTTCTCCACTTTACAGTAATATTGCTTCATGCTTCAGGATGGGAATGTAATTGCAGCTTCATACGAAAGGCTTGATAAAATGTCAGCTTGCTTGTAATTGACAATGTGACAATGTGAAAAATGTCCTTGCTTATATGAAACATTAAATACTACTTCATAAGGGGAGAAACAGAGGAAATTTTAAGCTGTCTCGGTCTCCTTTTAGAGGAAGATGAAAATTTTTCATAAAGGCCGTTTTATCATTATCTCCTCTATATATACAGTACTTGTGGTGAAATCATGTTTGATGTGCTGTTTCCAGGGTGATGGCATTTGAGAATTTTTTCTCAGAATGGCTAAAGTGTAAATTGCTGTTGTGGTTATCAAAAACAAAATCATCAAATCTTTCACTACAAAAGGATTGAATGGCTTTCCTGTGTAGAGCGGTGTATACCGCTGCACATGTGTTTTATAAAAGGGGAAGAATAAAATATTTGTATGGGGTTCTGGCATTGTTTGTTTTTTTAATTTTTTCTACGTAGTCGCACCTTGGGACCACAACAGCCAAAGAGGAAGCCAGTGTGAAATTAATTATTATACAGGATTTATATAGCGCCAACAATTTGCGCAGCGCTTTAATCACTTGGAATTAAATCCACATAATTTTCAGTATTAAAGTACAACTAAAGGCTCCTGTATGACAATAGTACCTAGTTCAGTTATTATTTGATGTGCAAGCCTCATAAAGTTAACCAAACGCTTAATTTCCCTTCTCTGAGCGAAATCTTCCTTTGTTTTGGCAACAGAGGCAGTGCTGTCAATCCAGAAAGCAGTGGGCGGGACTAGGTGTGGCCAGGTGCTGATTGACAAGCTACAGGCTTGTGAATCAGCAGTAACCATGCTGCCAGCCACATTCCCGCAACATTTGTTCATTCAACTGAGCAGACACAGCCTACATGAGAGTGGCAACTCTGCTCTAAATTGTGGAGCAGTGTAGCATTATTTCCACACCATCACAGGAAGTTGCATGGGGCTGACTTTAGTGGCTCAACAGGCATTTGTGGGACTTTGCAGGAGGACTCTTAAGTGCAGCTACACTTCTAATCAAGTGACGCAGCACATATACAGGTGAAACTCGAATAATTAGAATATCATGCAAAAGTAATTGCAGTAAGTGCTGCAAAAGGGGCCCAAACCAAGTACTGAGTACATATGCATGCTTGTACTTTTCAGAGGTCCGATATTGTTCTATGTACAATCCTTGTTTTATTGATTGCATGTAATAATCTACTTTTTTGGGGTTCTTGGGGTTTTCATGAGCTGTAAGCCATAATCATCACAATTATGACAAATCATGGCTTGAATTATCTTGCTGTGCATGTAATGAGCCTATCTCATTTATTAGTTTCACCTTTTAAGTTGCATTAGTGAAATAAATGAACTTTGCACGATATTCTAATTATTCGAGTTTCACCTGTATGTAATGGGAGGAGGTAGGCCTACCTTTTAAGTTTGGTTTCTAGTTAAGCTCTCTTAATTCCGCTATTGGTAGGGGAGCATATATGGGCACCTAATTGTAGGGATGCACTGATACGGATACTAATATCGGTATTGGTGCCTATACAGAGTATTTGGGTGAGTACTCGTACTCGCTCAAATTCTCCCGATGACAATTCTGATTCCGGAACTTCCGGGATCAGGAAGCTGTGCGGCGAGTCATGACGGGTGCCAAAATAAAACAGTACTCGATACGGAAAAAAAAGTGTATCTGTGCATCCCTTCTTAATAGCTTGTTTGCATTTAACAGGCAGACCCCATGTTTAACCTTCTTGGCGGTATTCCCGAGTATGGCTCGGGGTTAATTTTCAGTACCAAAAGCGGTAGCCCTGAGCCACACAATACACAGCGCTGCACTTGCCTTCTCCCTACGAGCTGCGCTGTGTCCTCCGGCCGATGCCGGCATCCGTCTTCCGGGTTCCGTCCCTTGCGAGCGGCCGCGTCGCCATGGGGCGCAACCAGCGGGAAATTAAAAAAAAAAAACGGAAAAGAAAATAGACACAAAAAAGCAAAGAATATTGGGAGAAATCATACCGCCAGGGATGTTAAGGACCTTTTTTAAATGCAGCTTGCTTGTTTTAAGGTTGCATTTGACATGCAACCTTGAAAGGTGCATTCTATCTGTATTTGACCTGCTTTTAAGCTGTGTCAACCTACTTTACACTGCTTTTGCATTCCCATTGACCTACATGGAGAGAGAAGCTGTTCTGATGTAAAAAAAAAAGCTTGTTGACCCAAGCCATAAGATTGTCTGTGTTCCAGAATAGTGCACCTAGCACTAAATGTGTGCTCTTCATTTCAGGCACTTCAGAGTCATCAGGCTCGCGAGCACAGAGTACAATCTCACCTGCTGACCTGCATGGTATGTGGTATCCTACCGTAAGGAGGACGTTGGTGTGTCTGTCCAAGTTATATCGATGTATTGATGTAAGTTGAATTGCAAAGTAAACAGTTAAACCCTTTTGTCACCATTTATGTAGGCTTTGATATGATGCTGTTGGTTAAAATAAACTGGAGGGTGATATCAAGTATAGATGAGGAAAAAATGATTTTGAGATGAATGGCTAGTTTGGGCGAATTATATTTAGAGATCTTTTGTCTTATTCATACTCCTTTTTTTTTTTTTTTTTTTTTTTAACTCTGAAAAACATCTTAACACTTTTTAACCCTGCTAAACATCCTAACACACTTTCAGCACACTTTGTACTAAGAGCAGGGATACTTGGTTCACATCTATTGCAATACATGTATAAGATGACCAACTGTGTCAAAAGAGAGTCCCTACTTTACTAGTGAAATGCCAAACACATGCATGTACATAGGATACATATAGTTAAAAAGATAACTTTCTAATCTTTTATGTTTTATTATTTATAGTAATGTACAGAGGGCTCATTGAGAGTATTTTCATATCAAATGTGAACATTATATATGATTGTATTAAAAAAAAAACAATTCCTGTGTTTTTTTCATATATACAATGAGGGGAATTTATCAAAACAGGAGCAGACAAAATCTTAAGCAGCTGTGCACAGCAACCAATCAGCTTCTCTCTTTAAGGTGCACATACACCTTACGATTATGGGACGATAATCGTATGCGATCGACTTTTCGAACGACAATCGTACGTGTGAATGTAGTGCTCGAACTGACATTACTGTACAATCGTACGACTTTTGACGGTCAAGCATGTTTGAAAACTTTGCTCGATTGTACGATTGTCGTAAGGTTGCTGGCGTTTCCGTCCGTCAAAAGTCGTACGATCTACCCTGCGCATGCGCGAACGAAAATACGACAAATCAATTAGCGCATTTCGTCCAGGTGCTTTTCGTTAATTACGGCTAAATTAATCTTGCGATCATCGGGGCAGGATGGGGCTGTCGTACGAAAATCGTACGACTATTCGATTATCGGACGAAAAGTTTCGTCCGATAATCGTAAGGTGTATGATCACCTTTAATTTAGTGCTGTTCAGATTTGAAAATGGAAAAGAGAAGCTGATTTGGTTTCCATGCACAGCTGCTCCAGTTTTGATCAATTCCACTCAGTGTATTAATGTAGTTTTCTATTTCTTTTTTCTCCAGAGGGCAGTCTTCCAAGGTCTCTCTCAGGAGGCGCTCTCAGCTTGCATTCAGTCTTTGTTGGGTGCTTCCGATGCCATTACAAAAAACAAGGTCAGAAGAATATCTTTATTTTGTACATTTATTGATTTCTGAATGAAAAGCCGCATGATTTGGGTAAAGATTTTGTTATAAAAGCCCTTACAACACATTGTAACAAAAAAGTAGGTGTCCTGATTTCTGCTTTTGCTGAGTAACAGAATTCTGTGTTTTGTCTTATACCTGGGACATTAGAGCAACTTTTATCTACATCTCCAAAGTGGGTATAGAGGCACTCACGGGCCTTGCAGCAGAGAGAAGTCAAAGCATCAACATCTTATTGTCTCTATCATCCCTTCATCTCGATGGAGCTCAGTCCATCCTTTCTTAAGACAGGAGTCTTCCACAAGCCCAGTGTCTTGACATAGATGGATGGAGCTCCAAGTCTTGACATAGATGGATGGAGCTCCAATTTATTTTGTGTATGTTGTGTATTTTGAGCGCGGGGGTATGTATCTATGTGTGTGTGTATGTATGTATGTATGTTTGTGTACACACACACATATATATACAGGGCTTGAAAAATTTGACGGTGTCTCACCAGTCAGTCAAAAATTTTACCAGTCAGCATGACCGGACTATAGCCTTGCAATTTATGTTAAAAATGTTTGGGGACAGATAGAGACTTCTTTTGTGACCCCCACGGGGGGTTATTTTATTTTTTTTACTATATAATGAAAAAGTACCATAAATGTAAAAAAAAAAAAAAAAAAAACAAGAAAAGTTTCCCTATGTTATGTTATAAAACATTTATTCTTACCCATAATTTTAGTAAAACATAAAATTCGGGGTCAAGTCGGGTAAATAGACACCAAACATGTCAAGCCCTAAAATTGCGTGTGCCCACGAAAAACGCCCATAGGCGACGATTAAAATGCTTTTACTGCTCATCAGTTTAGTGTTATCAGTGATTAATGGCCCTAGAATTATTGCTCTCACTCCGACGTTTGCGGCGATATGTAACATGTGCGACACAATAGGCGCAATCGTCGTTTTAGTTTTTCATTTTTTTTTATGCTTTATTTTTTTTTTATGATTCTTTAATTTTTATATTACTTTTTTTTTAACACACAACTTTATTGCTATTACATAGGGGGCTAAGAAGCCCCCTATGGGATAGCCAATTTACATGACAGGTCCTCTTAATGGAGACATCAGGGGTCTCCAAGACCCCTAATGTCACCTAGGGACCCCCAGAGAAGCTGATGAAGCAGAGATCGGCTTCATCAGCTTCTCTAGCTGGAGAGTGACACTGAATGCAGGA
>NW_017307097.1:53140-66946 GCF_000935625.1 Nanorana parkeri
TATATATATATATATATAATGTGTGTGTGTGTGTGTGTGTATATATATACAATCTCTCTCTGTGTGTGTGTGAGATATATCTATCTATCTCACACACACACACACATATATATATATACACACAATGTGTGTGTGTATATAATATATATATAGATATAGATATAGATATAGATATATATATATATATTCCCCTCAATCTTTTTGGGACCATGCATGCTCACTTCATCAGGCAACACACGTGTATATATATGTGTGTATATATTCCCCTCAATCTTTTTGGGACCATGCATGGTCACTTCGTCAGGCAACATGAACGGACCCTGTGCAGTCTGGAAACATAGAAGGGCATTTATTAAAACCTGGAGCAGACAAAATCTGAAGCAGTTGCCCATGGCAACCAATCAGCTTCTCTCTTCAGTTAAGATTTGAACATGAAAGAGAGAAACTGATTGCCATGTACAGCTGCTCCAGATTTTGTCTGTTCCAGTTTTGATAAATTCCCCTCATAGTGTTTTCCTGTTATGCCATGATTATCTAGCATCATTATAGATGTATTGATGATAAAAATATCAGTGCGCTGCTGACTTGCTTTCTTCTCTGTATACATGTGGCGTCATCCACTTGTCACTTGGACTCTTTTTAGGTCATTCACCACTTGTCTATAGCAAACCCTAGAGAGAAAGCAGAAACAATGGGCCGAGAGGTGGTATTCTCAGTATGTGTTTAGGGACTTAACTACAGCTCCAGTTTTGCTTAAAAAAAGAAGAGCCCTCCTCTGTTGGTAAACTATATACAGTGCACGGATTTTAGCAATGATCCATTTCTCTACGGTCCACCTTTCTCTGATGTGCAGATCATTGTTGAACATGTCGTTTCTCAAACTGATTTCTGAGGCTTCTATTGCAGGTAATGGCTGAAACTTTATTAGATTTTTGGGGGTGCCAGCATCACACAGAATGCCTCCAGGTTGCTATATTGCAAGAAAAAGATTTCAATTTTATGACTGTTTTAGATAATTACTGTCTGGAAAGGGAAGGGTAACCGTTAAAGCTCATTTCTAGGCAAATTTTGTCCCACTCATTTAAAATCTTATTTAAAGAATAAAAAAAAATGTGTAACCCTCTTTTACTTAAGTCTGTCATCATGTGAACCTCCACAGTGCCTCTTTTGGGTCCACCACTGCTGTGTGTTGTTCCTATCTTATTGTGAAGTAATCACACCAGTGATAGTCATTATGACCCTGTGAGGACCCCAACAATATATCCAATGGCAAGTGGCCATGTCATCAGGCAGTGAGATGAGTTTCCGAAGTATAAACCTCACAATCTGCAATTCAGACCAGAGAGAGACCAGATTGGGTCACATGATGACAGATTTAGGTTTATAAGTATTTGGGCCATTTTGTTTAGTATTGGCTAGATGGGGTTTGGGGGGAGTGAAGCTTAGTGGGGTTGGTCCCTGGCCAGAGCTGAGCTTTAACATTAAATTACAAAACAATCATGTTTTTTTTATTGAAGGTTTTTCTTTCTTTGTTCTCCCACTAGAGTGTATATTTGAGTTCCTTATTTTGTTTATATGTGTGAATGTACTATCCATTCTATATATTGTGTGCGTGTGTCATGGTGCTGTGTTTTTTGGCATGGGATCTAGCTGTCTCAAGTAGTTTATAGGATTGATATAGTAGAATAAGTACCTGCCATTCTCCTCTTCTGTCCTCTCGCTGCTTGGGCTTAGATGAATAAACACGATTTCAGAATTTTGTTCTGCCTGAGGAAGACGTCTGAATCTGTTAGCTGCAGATTGTCAGATAGAAAGGATTACTTTTAGCTGTGAGGTCTCTGAGCTGTGAGACAAAGCTACGTGCATGAATGTAAAGTCCTGCTCCTTCACACTCATCAAATGCAATCATGACCCGGCTATTCATCATTCAGCATCCGCTCACCTGTCCTTCACACAGCATCCACCTTTATTGCAGGGATTTGATTAAACAATCGCTTTCCTTTTTTCGCTTATGTCAGCATGTTTATTTTATACATGTTGAGATCTATATATAGCTGAAAAACAAATGCATAATGTTTAATATTGGCTGCTTCAGTTTTAGGAAATGAATGGCAGGAGCATAATTTGTTTTGCATTTTTTGAATTAACATATCTTTATGTTCACGCCGTGAATAAACCTAGTAAATTTCCCAACGGGACTCTGTCAGTTTAGTCATTGTAATATTTCCTGCATTGTTGCCCTGGGGATGTTGGAATGTCCTTGGTGTTCCGGCCAGTCGAGTCGAATTATATACAAATGGGCCATTATCCTTTTTCACCTTGTCATGTGCAATCCTGAATGTCGCACATTATCCATATCATTCTGATAAAGATCACTGGGTCACCGTACAAGAGCACATAGCACATTTGTTGGAAACCTCAAAATACCTTTTAACATTGCATCTCCTTTTTAATTATATGGTACACATTCATGAAATGCATTTTATTTTTGTAATACTAGCAAAATGGTAGCCTTTCTAGTTTGTATTCATGTGTGTGTGTGTGTGTGTGTGTGTGTGTGTGTGTGTGTGTGTGTGTGTGTGTGTGTGTGTTTTTTATGTGTACTTTTTCATATATGTCTTTTCATATTTATCAAGCGTGCACCAGAAACATACACACAATGTTTAGTGCGTGTCACATTCATTTAATCGATAATGAGAATCATTGGCAACAATTCTCATCATCAATTAGTTGCCGCCACTCTGCTCCTCCGTTCTCCTCCCTGCTGGTGCTGGCTGCTGCGGTCCGTGTCCCTTTCAATCCCCACTGCTCTCCCTGCCTGTAGCAGCAGAGGCAGCGGGGACATGGACCACTGCAGCCAGCACCAGCGAGGAGTAGAGACCGCTGTGACTCCCCCGCTGCCCCGCCTTACCTCTGCAGCTGCTCCGTTCCTCTTCCGCTGCCTGCTCCATTTTTCCGCCCTGCTCCCAGTGCTCCCTCTTTTGCCGGTGTTCGATCAATCCCTCGGACTCGAGTCCGAGGGATTGATATAACTCCGGCGTCAAGTCTCCCATCAGCGGCTGGAAACAATAGCCAGCCTGCTATTGTATATTTTAAATTGCATTAGCTGGCTGGATATTGCACCCGCCCACTGCCTGCTGTCAATCAGCGGAAAAGGACTGGATGGAGAACTTTCTCCTTCAGCTCCCTCCACTGCTGATTGGCAGTGGGCAGGTGCAGTAGCCAGCCTGCTATTGGCTAATGCAATTTAAAATAACCAAGTTGGCTGGCTACTGCTCCAAGCCTCTGCCTGCTGTGTTCACCGGATTTAGCTGCTGAGGCAGCTGAATGTCAAGTGGAAAGGTGACACTAGGGATCACCTTAAAGAGAACCTGTCACCTCCAGTGTGTCATCACATAGGAGGCTTGTGAACCACCCCTCCCCCCCCATGTGATAGCAATGAGGTAAAAAAAATTAAAACCTAAAATTAAATCAAATAAAATTTAAAAATCCCCCTGATCAAAAAATTATCGGCTAACTAATTGATTATGAAAATAATCGTTAGATGCAGCCCTATACCGCTCTCCAGCCCTTCACCCAACAAACTGCCACCTGCTACAGCCAAATATGAAACATTTTGACTCCTCTGTCCAGAGCACCTGCTGCCATTTTTCTGTCTGCCAGTTCCTATGTTTTCGTGTATAGTTGAGTCGCTTAGCTTTGTTTCCACATAGGAGGGTAAGCTTTTTGGCAGCAAGGCCGCGGAAAAATGGCAGCAGGTGCTCTATTTACACTTTTATTTCTGAAAACATTCTTACTTTACAGCATTTTTACTCAGCTGCCTAAAACCTTTGCACAGATCTATCTATCTATCTATCTATCTATCTATCTATCTATCTATCTATCTATCTATCTATCTATCTATCTATCGTATATTTTACAAACCCACACGGTTTACCAGAGTGTCGGACACCCATGGTTACCTTTTTATAATACCTGCATGCATTTTGTAAGGTCTGCAATATAAAATCTGGTACAAAAAGCTTGTTAAATGTGAAAAGTGGTAGATGTGTTACCTTCACAATTGCAGTAACAGGAAGTGGACAACATTCATCTTGCAATGCTTTTAAAACTATTTTTGTTTTCACAATAGACGGTCTCCACTGTATTTGTTTTTACAGGAATTCATTGCAGGTTGTAAGTTTCGGGTGGGTTCAGCTTTTTAAAAGTGTATCTCTGTCCCAATTTCCCATTTTTTTTTTTAATCGGTGTCCCATTGGGGAGATTTCTTTTAACTTCCTGTTACGGAGACTCAAAAGGAATAAATGTCTCCAAAGTGAGGGAAATCCCCCGTTGGGCAGTTCTCACTGCAACAAATCTTCCTTTTATTTATGTTCTGTTGACAACTTAGGGGTCTATTCACAAAATGGTGAAGAGTTTGGAGAAGGCAGGAGAAGTGAACAATCTAGGACAAAATAGCTGAACTAGAAAGTGAGCTGAATTGGAGATTTTTTCTGAATCTGCTATTTTGGCCTAGATTGTTCACTTCTCCTGCCTCCTCCAAACTCTTCACCTGTTTGTGAATAGACCCCTCAGAATTTTGTATTTTTGATTACTTCCCAGTGATGATGGTCACCAGGACAATTAGAGAAAGTGTATCTCCCCAGCGTGGACACAGACAGCAATAAAATCCTGACAAGGGTTCCAAACCCTCAAAATCCTATCCAAAACTACAAAAAAAATCTTTTTGGGTAGACATACACTCTAAATGAAACCCTTGAAACAAGCAAAGTATTGTTTAGTTATTCTTAGAGATTTCATTTTATCATAATATCCTAGTTTTAAAAAAAACACATTTCTCTTGTGGTTCATTTTAAACCTCTTCTTCTGAAGTGAATATTTTCATCATTTGTCTGCTATGTTTCTTTTGGATCTAGACACAGGTTGATGGGCAGCTGTTCCTGATTAAACATCTTCTCATCATGCGCGAGCAGATTGCACCTTTTCACACTGAATTCACCATAAAGGAAATTTCCCTGGACCTCAAGAAAACAAGAGGTATTTTCTGCCGTGGTGCCTGAAAGAGTAGGACACATACTAGGCCTACTCTGATCACTCATCACAGATCTTCTTTAGTTTACTTCATGTTCACCTGCAATTCTGTGCATGATGCCTGTGTACTGTGACTGCTCTTGTGCTTGGCTCTGCTATTAATTATTGATGAGACTGCGCTTGGTGCGAACCCAGTTCGCCTGAATTTGCCCAAGCCTGTTTAAAATTGTGACTGCCACCCCGTACTCCCAACCCATTCAGTGGGGGAGAGGTACATTCGCTGCCCCACAGCTATACATCACAAAAGATTAGTGAATGGCCCCGACGCCACTGATTGGGTCAAGAGGAAGAAGGGGTGGCGGTCACAGTTTTAAGGCGGTCTTGGTCCAACTCAAACCAACTGGGTTTGCACCAAGCCCAGGCTCATCTCTACTACTAATCTATTGAAACATGCTGCTTCGGAGAAAAAGGACTAGTAGACAGGAAAAATCCAGCATAAAAATGCTTTTTAAATTTGGTAAATTCTAAAACCTACAAACACATACAATAAGTACATTAAAAAGGTTCAGTACATGTATGATGCTTAAAGCCAATTCTGCCTATTCTAAAAAAGAAGCTTCGGTTTTTAACCCACTTCCTGTGAGCGAAGAGCGTAAAAGCTCTGCCGCCCATCCTGGGTTTACAGGTGAATAGTGCATAGAGCAGCGCCACATAATCTGTGGAATTTAGAATCCACTCACCACCTGAAGATGAAATGGGCAAAGAGGACCCGTGACATCATCCGACAAGTCAAATGCCAAAGACACCTTTTATTACACACACACACACACACAAAAAAAAAAAGTTACATTTCTGCCATAGATAAAATCTACTCTGATGAGATCCATCATGTCACTGACAAGACAACATCCATGGCTTTTCTTTACCATGTACATTGTGGGGATTCTACATAATAAAAGACTGCATAGAGTGATCTTTAACATTAAAAAGTTTGGGGGGTCCTCTAACATTACTAATGCGTTTTTGCTAAATGCTCATTAATGAATATGCTTTATTTGCCTCTTACTAGAATTGTATTAGAAAAGAGTAGCAATCCCTAAGCAGTACCTAATAGCAGCCAATAAGGCTGTGTATGATGCCTCTAGCACAGGGGTAGGCAACCTTGGCACTCCAGCTGCGGTGGGACTACAAATCTCATAATGTGCTGCCTCTGGGCATCATGCCTGTCAAAGACTTGCAATGCTTCATTGGATTTGTTTTTTCACCAAACACAAACCTGCCCCTGCTCTAGGATTTTATGGGCAATCGCATCTAATGGGATACAAAGATTGCGCATTTGCAATATGCTGTTTGCTTGTTACTACACAAATTTTGTGCCTTGCTTGGAAATGGCGCTTTGTCATAATCAACCACAGAGAGTCTTTATTATTGGACATAGAGTTTACTTTGGGTCACATGACTAAAAGTCTTTGAAAAAAAAAATGTGGCGACCAATCAGTGCCGGTTGCTTTACATGCTGACTAGGCACTGCAAACCATTTCAGCCACTTTTTCGAAGTAGGGTTAATTGTGTTATACATAGAGGAACACAATTCCTGCATGGTGCATGTCTTTAAAACTTTCTTCCATGAACACACTTAGGGGTATATTAAGCAAGTGAGTGTAAAGCTGGCCATACACCTTACAATTATCTGCAGATTTTCTATGGTCAGATGGAAAAGGTGCAACAGATTCCTCCATCTACACTTAACTGCGTGGATGGAGTAATCTCCACCTGGGCCAATCTGTTACACTTTTTCCATCTGACCACTGAAAATCTGCAGATAAATTGTAAGGTGTATGGGCAGCTTAACAGTCACCAAACATTCACATCAGATTTATCTTTCTGGTGCATGCGTTTTAAATTTGTGATTGATTCACCTGCAGTGAATGTTTGCTTAATGTTACATTCATTGTTTTATAAAAAATGCCTTTCAGAGTATTAATACTTTCCTGACACGTCTGCTTTAACCAGAGCTGTAACTGATTGCATTTGAACATCACCAAAACCTGATTAGTAATGCAGTTGTCCTGGTTTTGTGGGTCACTGGGCAAATATGTCCTTTTTTGGTGTTTTTACTTGATTGACAAAAGAAATGTCTCCAATTTTTGCCTTTGAGCACATTTCTGTGTCAACCAACATGTCACTGAAAAGCGAGCATAAAAGGTAAGTACCCTTTTAAAACTTTGTCTCGGACTTCAGCTCCACAGTATTTTCTAATGCATAGTATTTTTCACTTTCACTGAGAATGAGGAAGACCCAATAGTTCACAGTGAGCTCCAGATTTAAGTGTCTGCCCTTTTAAGAAGAACTCCAGGAATGTTTTTATTAACCCTTGCAGTGTGGGTGTAGCTCATTTTTGTCTAGGTTCTAAAATAACAAAAATACAGGCAGTCCCCGGGTTAAGGACGTCCGAATTACGGACAATCCATACTTACGAACCGGGGTGCACAGTTCTTCTAAATGTACTGGCAGCCGCCGGTACATTTAGGAGAACTGTGGCTGCAGCGGTCTGTGTTCCTTCAAATCCGCGCTGCTCTCCCCGCCTGTGTTGGCGGAGGCAGGGGGGACACAGACTGCTGCATTGCGCCACTGCCCCCCGTACCTCCGCTGCTGTCCCGTCCTCCTCCTCTTCGTCCGGTCCGTTGGCTTCTCTTCCCCGGTCCGGCCGATCCTCTGCTCCCCCGTCTGGCCGCGGCTCCTCTGCCCCGCCCCCCTGTCTCCTCTTCATCTGCAGGCTGGGAGCCATACCCAGCCTGCTATTGGATATTGTAAAATGCAATAGCCAATAGCAAGCTGGCTATTGCACTCGCCCACTGCCTCCTGTCAATCAGCATGGGAGGACCTGATAGAGCACTTTCTCCTTCAGGCCCCTCCTCTGCTGACTGACGGCAGGCAGTGGGCAGATGCAGTAGCCAGCCTGCTATTGCAATTTGAAATATCCAATAGCAGGCTGGCTATTGCTCATATTGGATATTGTAAAATGCAATAGCCAATAGCAAGCTGGCTATTGCACTCGCCCACTGCCTCCTGTCAATCAGCATGGGAGGACCTGATAGAGCACTTTCTCCTTCAGGCCCCTCCTCTGCTGACTGACGGCAGGCAGTGGGCAGATGCAGTAGCCAGCCTGCTATTGCAATTTGAAATATCCAATAGCAGGCTGGCTATTGCTCAGAGCATTAAAATAAATAAATAAAATTAAAAAGACATACAAATGTAAAAAAAAAGTTGATTAAAAATGCAATCAAAAAAAATAACGTTTATCAAATAAAATTAAAAATAGAAAAAAAACTTTTTTTGGTGTGTCATTTTAAATAAACTTTTTTTTATTACCGTTTATTATAATCTTCTGAACAACAGGAACAGACAGCAAAACAACCGTGACCCTTCCCTATGCTATCCAAAACGAAAAAAAAATTTGGGCTGGAGTTGCACTTAAAAAATGTACCTGTTCCGACTTGCATACAATTTCAACTTAAGTACAAACCTACAGTCCCTATCTTGTATGTAACCCGGGGACTGCCTGTATACTCACCCGAAGATCCGAGCCAACCAGCTGTGACAGTGCATCCTTCAGCCTCTCTCCCCCTCCCTTCAGCGTCCTCACGTTATACACGCTGATGATCTTCGGGACCTTAGACCACTGCAGATGATGGGGAGAGACGTTGGAAGGACTTGTCTAAGAAGAAGCCGCCTGGGAGATTCAGGTGAGCCTAACATTTTTTTATTTTACTCCCTAGACACAAATGAGCCCTTGACCCTTGCAGTGTGCGGGTAGCCCCACTGCAAGGGTTAATTACAAAAAAGAAATCCTGAGTTCTTTTTAAGCTATGTTGTTAGGGGTAGGGATATTTTACTTTTTCTCAAACTTTAATCTGATCACCACCTGAAAAGTAAACACAAACAATTTTTTTTTTGTTTCACATAACATCTTGAGCCTGGTGTCATTAATGTTAGGGTATCCAAGTATAGTAGGCTGTATATAGGTTTCTAAAAAGCGCAGTGGCTGTGTTGTCAGTCCACTACAGGAAGTTAGGAGCAGACTGCACTTCTGGATTATAACGTTAAAGGCATAGGCAGAGAGAGCGCACTGAAATATCGTAGCAAGTTTCTTTAATATATACAATAAAAGGTAAAGTGGTAGTAAAGTTAAGATTTTAAAAATGCTGACAAGTAGGGTTTATATGACAGCAGAGACCCTGTATGTCTCTTCTTTCATAAATGCTCCCTTCCTGCCAGCGTTTGTGTGCACTGAGCCAGTAATGCGCAGCTTAGTGGCACAAGCTGGGCAAGGTCCTCTGCCAAAATGAAGTAACTCCCGTGCGCATGCGTGGGATTTACATAATCCGCACCAGGCCAATCAAGAGGCCATCATTCCATTCCCTTCATTTCCAGTGGATCATCTTCCCACTTACCCACGCTTGGACCTGGGGTTACTTGAAATAGAATTTACCTTGTTTGCTCTGCGGCGTAAGGTCTCCATTTGTGTGTGCATTTATTTTAATTTCTGTTTTATATATTAAAGAAACTCGTGATGTTATGCCAGTGCACTTTCTTTGATTTATGTCCTTCAATGTCCATGAGTACTCCCCTCAGTTCATGAGCAGCCTGGCTGGACTTGTTAGCGATTTGGTTTCTTTTATGCATGTGTCTACATTTCAATACAATTTGTTATGTTAAGCGGACTTTTTAGTATAAATTTTGGATCTGTTTGCGCTTTACAGCTACAGCATTGTGGTCTAGGATTATAAGGGGACTTAACAAGGACATATGTGCATGTATTTGAAAGCTGTTTTTAATTTCTTTTTTTTTTTTTAGATTTTACCCCACACATACACTTTAGTGTAATGACCACAATGAACATTCCACATACCATTTTTTTGTTTCTGGTAATGTTAATGATCTCAATGGTATTTGTGTAATGTCGGTTGGGTTACTAATAGGGATGCTCTGATACCAATATTTTTTTTCCGGTACTTGCTGATGCCAAGTATCGGTGCCGTGTGCCCCATTTACCAGGAAGTTGGGCGGCGGGTCATGACTCGTCGCCCGGCTTCCTGTTTGCCTGTGAAGCCAGTGTTCTAGTGAAAGAACACTGGCTTCCTGACCAATCGGGAAGCCGGGTGGCATGTCATAACCCGCCTTCAGGCTTCCTGATTGGCTAGGAACCCGGCTTGACTTGTTTCTAGGCAGCCTGGCTTCCTGACCAATCAGGAAGCTGGGATGCGAGTCATGACGTGCCGCCCTGCTTTCTACCAGGAGCCAAGTTTCCTACCAACAAGTGGAGCCGGCTTCCTAGCCTATCTGGAAGCTGAGTGGCAAGTCATGACCCCCCTCCCGGCTTCCTGATTGGCCAGGAAGTCGGCTTCAGTTGTTCCTAGACAGCCTGGTTTCTTGACTGATCAGGAAGGCGGGTCATTACGTGCCAACCGGCTTCCTGATTGGTTAGGAAGCCAGGCTGCTTGGCAACACGTGAAGCCGGCTTCCTAGCCAAATAGGGAGGCGGGTCATAACCCACCGCCTGGCTTCCTGATTGGAAAGGAAGCAGGCTCCATGTTCTCTCTGCACTGCCGGTCAGAGGATCGGGGGTAAGTATCGGAGCATTTGGGCGAGTACAAGTATTCGCCCAAATACTTAGTATCGGTATCGGGTGCATCCCTATTTACTAACATACTCCTTTCGATATCATCCCACTCAAAGTATGTTGTCTCCTTTTGTGTACAGGTTGTCCAAAAATATTTTTGACACGAGTAAATGATTTACAAATCTCTAACCATTCTCTGCTTTCTAGATGCTGCATTTAAAATTTTTCACCCAAGGACTGTCCCAGGATTCTTCAGGCTCAACAGCAACAATGCCATCCTCGAGTTCCTCCTCCAGGTAGTTGTGATTTTCTTTGCTTGCTACAGTTTTTTCATTTCTTTACTAGGTTTGCTAGTAAAACCATAGCAAATGCATCCTTTACTTTTATAGGGATCACCAGAAATAAAGGAACATTACCTTGACTCGAAGAAAGATGTTGATAGACACCTCAAGGCAGCTTGTGAGCAGTTTATTCAGCAGCAGAGTAAGATCTTTGTTGAACCATTTGAGGATTTCATGGCAAAGGTAACATTTATATTTTGTTTTAATTGTGCATATATATAAACTTAGCTCACATTGAAGACTTACTCTTCCTTGATGTATACAGAAATCAGGCTGTTTGTATTGACCGCACAGGGTATTGAGCTGTGGCAAACCTTCTGGTGGGACTCAGTCTCTTAACCCCTTAAGGACCAAGGCCTTTTTTTTGTTTACATGTTATAATCCATATTTTAAGCCTGAAAATTACTTGAAACCCCCCAAACATTATATATTTTCTGAAAGCCAAAACCCTTTCGAATAAAACGCTGGTTGTTTAATTTTTATGTTGCATGACATTAGCGCAACTTATTATCAAACCCAAAAATTTAGTGAAAAATGCACCGGAAGTGATGCAATACGCGTCGCTCCCAGTCCCATAGAATGGGGAGGAGATTGGTGAACGGACGTTCGCCGCTCAACTTCCCAGCTTCCTGCCAACATCCAAGATGCTGGCCCTGGGCCCGCAGAAGGGACAGCGGAGCCTGGGAAACATGACCAGGGTGTCAGGAGCGGTCACTTTACGGGATCGTAGAAGCGATCTGGCAGCAGTTGAGCCACCAGAATCGCTTTTACTGTAAAGCTGGCCGTCGGCTCTACACATATGAACAGAGCCACCGGGGGTCTAATTAACCACTTAAGGACCAATGACGGGATCATCACAACATGGGTTGTGACAGGGTTAAGACTCATTCAGGAGTAGACCACCTGGTCTGAGCATTGGGAGCTACATTATTTATTGTAACTGTTGAGTGCTATTATTATATCTGTTTTTTGTTCTCCACATTGGTCTCTACAGAGGTGTTGGAAAGCTGAGGATTTGACTGTTGCGTCACTTAGTTCACATGCGCGCACAGTCCACACTTTGTTTCTGACTTTAGTGCGAGGTAGAAGTTTTTCTGCCATTGTTTCTATTTGCAAGAGACACACTTTCACCCTGCTTAGTCCTTGCTGCTGCCTACATTGACTGCCTACAGAGAATACTCTGATAAGTTGTTTCCCTTGTGGTGCAATATTTGGGATCACTAACATACAAGGAGCAGTCCCATTGAATCTGGTTTCTGAGAACAACTCTAGTTGAAATGTTGGTCTGGTCTCTTTCTTCCCATGCTTTTTGTGGTGAATCTCTTCAGAACTGCTTTGGAGTACCTTTTCAGAGCTGTTACTGGATGTAAGAGTGATCAGCTACTCCAACAAAGAAGTTTAGGCCTAGTGTTTCTTGGCCTTTCTAGTGCCAGACAACGGTTTCTCACATTTGCTTGGCTGCTACCTGGTCTTGTTCGCACCTTCTCTAAGTTTTACCAGGTGGATGTTCATCCTCTTCTGATTTGAGCTGCAGGCATTTCTCAGTTTGTGGTGTTACCGACCCTTCAGTTGGACCACCTTTTGGATGTCCCAAATCTTGTGTCCCTCAATCAACAAGAAAGAAAACAGCATTTTTGTACTCATCATAAAATTATTTTCTTTGAATTCATTGAGGGACACAGATGCTCACCCCTCTGTGTTTAATGGCCGTATTCTTAGCACTTTAAGTTCACCATTGGCAAGATATATTTTATATTATTAATCATGCATTCCATCTTCGTTGCTCCCTTAAGCCAAAGATGGGCATCCTGGGAATTAGAAATCTCACCTCGAATTAGCTGGCTCTATTCTTGGTCAGAAAAACAGTAGCACAACATTGCCTGTCTCCGTTTTTCCCCACATAGACGATGCTAATTCCATCCAACATTTAGAAAGATTACATATGCCCATAGGTAGTTCTCAATCATTTTGAAGAAATCTGGAATTGAATGACCTTACCCTTGCAACACCTGCTTTAGATTTGAATAGACTACTATTGTTTCCAATGTAAAATACCTGGCTTATAGCTACGCATGATTACTGAAAAAATATTAACACAAGCCACTGTGCTTTCACAATCTAATCATTTTTATTTGTACGTATCTTTTTATTCAAAGTGGGCGCATAGTAATAACTTTATTTCACTGTTCATTGTTATGGCTAATATGAAGGTCTCTGCCTGGTATGTCTGTAATAAGAAGGCCGCACTTCATCCCTTTATGTAGTCGCTTTTGTTATTTTTTTCAACTTTGTTCTGTAACGCAAACTATGGAAAAACTGAAGAACTTTGTTCTTTGCAAATAAACGCTTATTGAGGGGAAAAAGCAGCAAACAACTTCTGCCTCCTTGGAAAAAATAGTAATAAAGGATCCAGCTCTCAAGACCAAGATGCAGACTGGCACTTGGAAGAGCAAGGATAAAAGACCAAGAAAAGCTCATAAAACGTACCAGTGTGTCTATAAGAACAAAGATGAGAACTGTCCAGGTTATGCTATTTTATGTCACTCTATCAAAGTGAAATCTGGACAATGAAGAAGCAAGACGGGGAAAGTATTGATGCTTTTGAACTTTGGTGTTGGCGAAGAATTCTAAAAATATTGTGGGCAGCCAGGAAAACATACAAAAATCATAACAATAATAATGAAAATCTTATTTGGTACCTGATAGCACGAATAACATTTACATTTGAATGTGTTGGGGCCCCCAAAATGATCAGGTAGGTGCAGAGGAAGTTGTCGGAGCTGAAAGTGCTACTCGCATTGTGTCTAATTC
>NW_017307097.1:67005-104988 GCF_000935625.1 Nanorana parkeri
GTTTATCACCACAGAAGAAGGGAGAGGCAATACAATATGATTCATTGATGCTGTGTACCTGAAACTTGCAGCTGCCTATTAAAATAAACATTTTAGTCTTCATTTTATAATGTCTCCTAAACAGACCATTGAAAAAAATGTCTGTCATCTGTCTCTGCAAATGAAATATGGTCTCCTGCATTGCCACTTCCATTAGACAGCTGGAGCAGTTTCCGTGCAAGATTAATGGACTGGTTACCATGCTAAAAATACCTTTTAGGTTTCTGGTGGAAAAAAAAAAAAAGCAGTAGCTGAAACTTGTAATAAAAATTTTAAAAAAGCTTCTTTTTACAGAACTCCAGTGAGACCAGCAGGAGGTCCTCTGAAAAGCTTTTCTGATCCCAGACACCCCAGACCCTCAATCTTCTGCTTAGTGGTTGTTTCTTTTAAAGATTACTGTCCATAATATTGCTTTTGGAATTAGTGGAAAGGAGTTGGCATTATAAAAAGGAATAATTTCAATGCAAAATTCTGTTATCTTTTCTAATCTGACAGATTCAAGCTGTGATTTTTGGCTGGTTCGGTTTATAAATTATTGCACTACTGAAAGCACTGTACACTTAGCCAGTAATGTTCTGGACATTTTATGAGGACAGGACAGACATTTACCTGTGTAGATACTTTTCTAATCTATAAATCAATGTTTCAATAGGAGGGCTTAGGCTTTACATGCAGAATATCCTTCTGGCAAAATATACATTATGATTTCATTGCCATTCTGTGCATGTCTTTTTCTTTTGGTGTTATGGCCATTTTGGAGAGGTTGTGTGTAATACTATATTGTCAAAAGTCTGTGGACACCTGACCATCATACCTAGATTAGCCTGTTTGGCATCTCTGTCCACCATCGTGATCATTAATATAGTATCCCCAGCCACTATAATAACATCCTCTCTTCTAAAGAGGCTTTCCATATGATGTTGGAGAGTATCTGGGAATTTGTGCTCATTTAGCTAAAAGAACATTTGTGTTGTCAGGCACTGTGATGTTAAATAAGAAGACCTGGCTTGTAATCGGCATTCCCATTTATCCGAAAGGTGTTCAGTAGGGTTGAGGTCAGGGCTCTGTGCAAGCTCCCCAAATCCATCACACCTAATCATGGACCTGGCTTTGCACACAGGGACAAAGTCATGCTGGAACAGAAAAGTACATTCCCCTAACCATTGCCAGTTTGTATGAGTTTGTACTGTATGCTGCACTGTTAATAGTAGCCTTTCGTTGGAGACACCCATACTCAAAAATGATATGGACACCACTGCAAATAATTAACATACAGGTAAGTGTGATGGTCAGGTGTTCACACACTTTTAGCCATATAATGTAGATATTGGACACAGACTTTGTTAGAGTGGATGTGAAGGTGGGGAACACATGAGGAACCATCAGGAAAGTAGAAAGGATTGAGTTTGTGTAACAATTTTTGGAAATGCTGTATATTAATATCTAGTACAAATAAATCCGTGATATATGCAGATGCTACACATGGTAACAGTAGTAGTGGTACTTATAATGCACAAGTTATACAACTACTTAAAGATTGAAAACACTGATATGCAGTAGATTCCTCTCTCTTACTCTGTTCTTTCCTTTTCAGATGAAGTCTAGATTAGTAACTCCATTAGAAAGCATGCACTTCATATGTTAGTACACAGCTGTTTTTTGCATACTAAATACCGGTATTTTTTTTTTTTTTACGCTCTGATTGGTAAAGGAGTCTAATTAGGAACATTGTCATTTTCAGGATAGTGTAGATTTTAGAGTTTTTCTTTTTAAGATTGAGGTTGTTCTTAACTGTTGCAAATCTCTGCATCTCACACTAGGGGGCAGCAAACTGCCTTAATGTTTTTGATAGCCATCACAAGTGTTGTAAAACTGGCAGAATTCTGCATATTTCACCATTTTTTAAATTAAGATTTCTTTCATGATCTGTAAAATATTGCTTTACGTCTTATTTATAATAATTCCTTTCATTCTGGTTCTTAAAATCCGAACTGTGGTAGATTATCTACCCTTGTAATTGTATGTCCTCTGAGATGTTTTCTAACTACAGGCCTTTTTTAGGTAACTGCATTGAAAACGATGGCTAACCAGGGTGGTCCAAAGTATAGCCTTTCACAGCAACCATGGGCTCAATCAGGTTTGTAATACTTGCTTCAACCAAATATTTTTATGAATTTTATTTAAACATCATGAGCATACATCTTAAAATCATCCAAGAGCAGCAGTGTTTTAAGCCCACCAGACTCCTTTTCAAGCCAGGAGCATCTTAAATACTTGTCCCACAATCCCTTCAGTACACCGATCACAGTAAACCGTATATGAAGGCCTAGCCAATCAATACCAAGCAGTATGGTTGACCTGATGGAAAACTACAAATTCCCACATCATCCCGCTATTTAGTTTCACCTACTGTATAGCCCCATATACATACTATTGCATTGGCCAAAACACAGTCCAATAATAATCTTCCATCACTCACCTAGTTCCACCCAGCAACTAGACAGGCCCTGTTACTGTGTTGAGTAAGGCTTCATTCACACGACTAACAGCCGGCCCGTACAGATCCGTGCTGCGTGCACGGCCGTATCGTGCCACTCCCCGGAAAGACAGGTGCGGCATGTGATTTTGTATGCAGCAGCCTGTTCTTCTATATGGGAGTACGCGGCCGTATGCTCACCCGAACTGCACGGGCCGGCTGTTAGTCGTGTGAATGAAACCTAAAGCTGTCTTGATGCGGAATTACTCCAAGATCACTAATCACTAACAAGATTTGTGCTTGGCACATCCTTTTCTTTATTACACACAGCTGAGTTGGATAAGCTTAAAGGAGAACTATGGGGTCAGTGTTTTTCCCCATAGTTCTCCTTGGGAGCCCCCTCCCCGCGGGTACAGCTGGCTCTGCCTCTAGATAGGCAGAGCCAGCTGTCAATCCTGCAGTTGGGTGGATCTCGACAGTAATGTCAGGATTCGTCCCGGCTGCAGCGGTCTCAGTATACCGCGAGCTATAGCTCGTGGTATACTGAGCTTAGGATGACGGGAGGACGCTAGTTTGTGTCCTCCCGTTACCCTTAGAACTATGGGGAAAAGCCCTGATCCCATACTTCTCCTTTTAATGATTCAGAGGAGGGTCTCACTGTTCCCTTGAATAATTAAGTGTTTAGATAGTGGTGCTGGGTTCTCCTATTATACAGCCCAGTTGCATTACATTAGGAGGAAAGGGTTGAAACCTGAAAAGCATGTCACCAGCTCACCAGATTGGACTTGTGGAATGTCCATGTTTGTGTAGCTGAATAATGTTTGAGGAATTCTTAATGTGTAGCTTCCCATTTTCCATAGTATATGCTACATGTGAGGATGGAATGAGCTATAGTGAGAGCTGCCACACAACACTAAGTTTGTTGTGAATACAGACCTGAGTGTGGCCCAATGGATCATACATAGTAGACAACAGTGATAAGGGAGTGGGGGAAAAAGTGATATGTCATCACTGTTTCCAGATGAAGTCCTTGTGTGGCTGCAAAACTTAGCGTTCTTTTTTCACATGTGACTAGCTTACACCATGATGTTGGTAAATGAGAAACTTCACGGACATATTGGGTATTTTTAAAACTGGAAGGAAAATGCAATGAAAACTAAACTTAGGAGTTAAATCTTAAAAATACATACAAGTACTTTTAACTATTAACAAACATGTATCTTATTTGTGTATCACTCAGCTGTAGATCCTCAAATCATCTCTTGCTACAATTTGAACTGGACCACAATCTCAGTACAAATGAGTAAACTAAAGATTGTGAGATTGTAGTCTATCACAGGAGTGAGCTTGGTGCGGTGACTACTTTACAACACACACGGGGACCATGGGGAACAAAAGCAGCCACCCTCCAGAAGGAAGGACAGTGTCAGTATGATTTCAGAGATGATTTGAGGATCTACAGCCGAGTGATACACAAATAAGATACATTTTTGATAATTGTTCAGGTATGTGAATACATTTTTAAGATCTAACTCCTGAGTTTCCATACACAATTGTGTACGTAACACCTCTTGGTCACTATATTGCATTTAATTGTTTCTATAGATTTAAATGGAAAGGTATTTTTAATAACATTAAATTACACACTGGATTGTGTGACAGTTATATATGCTATATTCATTTTTGAAGAAGTTGTCATTTTTATATTAAGTGGAATAAGAATTACAAACAGCTAAAAAAAACTGCAATTTGTATCTTGCTGCGTTCCATATTTTTTGTAGTCAGTGGGAATTAGAATAAAAAGCAATGTTTTTTATTTTCTCCCAGTCCATTAAATTTTTTTTTTTTCTTGTGTTGTGTTGTGCACAGAAATAAAATTGCTCAAAGACATTGGGGGGAATTTATTAAAACTGGAGTAGACGGAATCTGGAGCAGTTGCCTAAAGTAACCAATTTACTTCTCTCTTCAGTTTTTTGTTCAGGTAAGCTTTGAATATGAAAGAGTGAAGCTGATTGGTTGCCATGGGCAACTGCACCAAAATCTGTCTGCTCCAGTTTTGATAAATTCCCCTGAATGAATGTGAGCATTGGTTTTTTGGGGATCTGAGAAGTTTAAAATACCGTTTCTTATCTGAGCGCATATTGAAGCTCTGACAGGAGTCAAATTTTTTTTTTTTTACTGGCCTCTATATCACCGTAAAATAGTACAACTTAAAGTGGATGTAAACCCCAACAATTATCTTGTCATTTTTGGTCTGTTAAATATACCATTGAAAGCTTTTAGTTTTATCTGTTTGAGAAGTGCAAACTAAATACAGCCCTGCCTAGTTCACCTGTGTGGACTACAGAGTTCTTTCCCACTATCTTATTATTTATTACAGGTATTTATATAGCGCCGACAATTTACACAGTACACATTCACATCAGCCCCTGCCCTCAAGGAGCTTACAATCCAAGGTCCCTATCTCACATGCATACAGAGCCAATTAATCTACCAGCAAGTCTTTGGAGTGTGGGAGGAAACTGGAGTACCCAGAGGAACCCCATGCAAGGGAAGGTGCTCTATACTTCCAACACACTTAGGTCCTATGGTGGTAATGCTGTTCTTCCATGAATAGAGTACAGTGAGTAAACATTGTCACCCTATTATTAGAAGCGTGTTACTTTCAGATATCGGCGATCACGGGATGCGCACAAGTGCACGCGCGGCCCCATTGATTTCAATGGCAATCGCTAAAAAAAGGTACATGTACCTCTTTTTGTGACACGCACCGCTCGGTTATTTTAACCGCAATAGTGTGTGACTGCGTGGGCAGTATCACGGTGGGAAACCGCACGATCTGCGTGGTGTGACATTAGAAAATAATGGCACCACCAGCGCGATCGGCGGTGGTGGGCGATTCCGTGAATTTGCGGTCACGGATCGCCATAGTGGAAACCTAGCCTTAGGCTCACCAGGTGAAATTAAAGGAAAACAAATTAATCACCACCAACCACCACATCTAAGGACTGGTAAGCTGCAATATATAAAATGTTGGTTCCTGGGTTTAGTTACACTTTAACACAAACCTGTCATAAAAATGAAACCCTACCCCTCTACCTATAGACCTGAGCCAACAACCATCACTGTTAGTGCACAGTCAAAATCCCACTGCTCCCAGGTAGCCCACACAAAGGTATTCATTCATTATGTTTAAGAAGTTTTATTCCAAACTTTGTTCTTTGTGCAGAATTCTGTTTCTCAGTTATAAGTGTTACACGTTTTTTCTTTTATTCCTCATTGTTAAATATATGCTTGCTCCACAGCAAAGATTAATGACTTGGTGTCTTCAACCTACAAAACTATCAAAACTAAACTGCCGGTGACACTGAGGAGCATGTCATTGTACCTAGCAAACAAAGACACGGAGTTCATTCTTTTCAAGCCTGTTCGGGTAAGTGCTAGACGCAGGCAGTTTTCTATTTATGTACTTACCAGCTTTTCCTGCCTCATCAATTGACAAGCATAACAATTTACTTGGTATAGTGGAGATATAGGTACAGACACAGAGCAGGATAATCATTTATATCAAAATATTTGTGTCAGTTATTTGTTGTATTTACAGCATTAGGCACATTACACATTCTCTCAGAGTTGTTGATAATCATTGAGTTTTACAAGACTATACTTTTATAAAATGTGTAGCTAAGGTAAGCTGTTGAATATCATCTCCCAAACTCATAGCTGCTACAAAGGGGCTGTCAAAAAAATGTGTTTCTCATAGCTAGCAGGCAGATTTCATTTGTCATTGTAGTGTAGGTTAGCAAGCACACATTTTGTTTCCTTTATAGGTTTTAAAAAGTAAAAAATACTACAAAGGAAACACGCACATCACTTTCACTTGTTTGTATTAAAATTTCAGTACATGTTTCAGGTGGGCTTCTTTAACTTGTTATTATTAGAATTTAACTTTTCCTAAAATACCACTAGAATAAGCTTGTTTTACTATAATTTAATCTAAATTGGCCAAACTTTAGCAAGTTCAGTCCCTGTGTATATATTTTGTTTCTCATAAGTCACAGTTTACAACTACTTAGTCACATTCATATGGACTATTTGGAACATATTCCAGCAGTTATAGGTATATAACTCAGCATATCTCTGTAGAATGTGACTTGGGCAGCTGATCAGGTCTGCTTGAAAAACTGACAGGCGTACCCGATCAGATGCCCAATGCTAGTCTATGGGCAGCTGGGTCTAAACGGACGTTTGCACCCGGTTGCCCCTGACTCTGCCCATTTCGTTGTGCTGAACTTGATCATAGCTGATCAGGTGTTATCTGATGTTTAGGATTCCCCATAGACCCTTGGTTCTCAACTGGTGGGTCGTGACCCAAAAGTGGGTCGCAACCCCGTGTTCAGTGTGTCGCCGTGTGCCTTACACATTTCTCAGCCTCCCCCTAGCGCAGCACTGTCAGTTGTCGTGCCAAGCAGCCATTCAAAATATGCTGCCCGGCGCTGAGTGTCAGCTTGAGGTGGGGTGGGATGGAGCTACAGCTGTGAGGGAGCTCCAGCCATACATGCATTGCTTACAGCTCCCTCGCATGTCCTGTAGAGGTGCCTGGAGTGGAGTGACGTCACATTCTGGCTCCCGGCACCTCTACAGGGTGCGCAAGGGAGTTGTACAAGCAATGCACATGTTGATGAAGCTCTGTCACAGCACAGCAGCCTACACTGGACCCCAGGCTGAACATCCACTCCAGTTCTCATAAGGTAGGGAGACTGGGTGGATCTTGAAAAAAAATATATATACATATTTTTGTGTGTGAGATTGTGTCTCTGGTTGTGTGTCTAAGTGTTTTTGAGGGCCCGTTCACACTAGTACAGTGCGTTAGTTGAACAGTCCTGTGCCAGTCATGCACTGTACCACGCAATCGCACCTACTAAGTGTCCTGGTGCAGGAGGTGCGTTGCTGACCAAGGACAAATTTGGGTCCGGAGGTTACACAGGTTGAGAACCACTGCCATAGACCAACATGGGGTCCAGCAGTTTTAGTTCTTTCCTCCATCACAAGATGGATGAAAAAACTGGACAGACAAGGATGTCACGGTGACGTCCGATCCATACCGCTAGGATCAGTAGGGGATCAGTGTACAGAAAGAGGCCTAAGTACTACTGGCTATAAAACTTACTGGGTAGATGAAAACTTTCACAGACACAACTTAGAATAATATTAACAGTAGTGTCATTAATTGCTTTTTGACCTTCCTGTTAAGAGTGTATGTATTACAGAGCAACATTCAGCAAGTCTTCCAGAAGATCCACATGTTGTTAAAAGAAGAATTCAGTAGTGAGGATTTACAGATCATTGCTTGTCCTTCCATGGAGCAGGTACAGTGAATAATGTGTTTTCATGCAGTGACCCTACAAACATGTAATTTTGGTCAGCAAAGATGTTTACTGCGTGGTTTTTCAGTCGCACTTATCGGTGGTTCACTTAGTAAAACAATGTGCTGCTCTTATATAGACCTCATCATAAGTTAGAACTATGTTGCAGTGAAGCCCTGATTGAGGAATTAGTTTCAGTTGGGATGGAGGGTGAAAGAAGTGTTTAAAATGTACTTTATATTTGCTGGTTAAGGCCCCTTTCACAAGGCCGGTCCAATCGTGTCCACCTGTCAGTTTTTCGGGCGGACGCAATCGGATGCCCAATGCAAGTCTATGGGCAGCCGTGTGTAAACGGGAGGGTGTCCAGTTACCCCCGACTCCAGAAAAACGAGCGGATCACAAATTCGTTTCGCCGGACCTGATTGTGCCGGATCGGGGGTTATCTGATGTAAGCATACACATGTCTATTTACATCTGATTCCCCATAGACACACATGGAGTCCAGTAATTGCAGTGTTTTTCCTCCATCGAAAGATGGAGGTAAAGACACAGTTGTCACATCGCTGACATTTGCTCCATACTACAGTGATCAGGAGAGGATCCTTGTGCGTGTCCTCTCCTGATCAGCCCGTGTGAAAGGGGCCTTACTGTCTAGGTATAGCATTGTGAAGTTTATTTAGCAATGACCTCCACTTTTTACTACCACTGCTGCTATTGTCCCTTTTTGTGTTTTAGCATGGAATCTTCTCTTGCTTACATATATGTGAATTATGAGGTCAAATAGGGGATGCAGTTTCCGCAAGGAAATTCAAGGAACTGGATCTGCACAGTGAAACCGCAAAGGGGAAGATCATTTTTAGACTGAGCTGTAGGCTCTTTCATTTAAATAGATGTATTCCCCAGTGGCCACAATTGATATAAACCCAGATATTGCCTTGTAAGATTAGTAATGACATCATCGCTGTGTTATACATAGCCTTTGCAGAGAGTAGAGCTGTGGATGGGACTTTGTAGATCTGCCCAGTGCAAGCTGTCTGCAGAAAAATGCAAAGGGGAGGCTGTATACTGTATATAGGGCTTTGCACACCTTAATAAACCAAAAGTGCTGGAAACAACAGGAAATTACATGGAGGATTATGTCTCTCTGGCGACTTATCATTAGCAGAATAGCCAAAGTACAGCTGTCGTTCCCTCTCTGTCACTGCTCCTTTGCCAATAATCAAGATTCTACAGCATTCTAACCAAAGTGACCCCTCACTGATTCATCTAGTGATGGACCAATGCCATTGGAGAAGGCCTGTTAAAGTCACACATCCTATTCTCCTCCAATTATGGCACTCTCTCTTCTCTATTGATCAGAGAGAACTTTGTGCAGCTTCGTTGGTTACACACTACTGCCCAATTTATTTATTTTTCTCTTTCCTTTTGGCTAAGACGGGCTGCGGTGTGCATAGCACGGTGGTGGATAACGGAGTGCTGATAGTGATATCTGCTCTCCATTATAAATGAGCACCTTCGTGATTCTAGTGCTGGTGGGTTGTTGCCAGGGAGAGAATTGTTAGTGTGAGATGACATTTTTCACCAGGTATTTTCACACCATGTCTTCAAATATTAGGTTGTTTACTTACTCTCTAGTAGGCTTAATGTTGTTGTTTAGCTTACAAATCTGACTCCATTGAATGCAGGTTAGAATAGTTGACTTCTGTAGCTTTAGGTTACATGTTTGTTATAATTTATTAGTACAATAGGCACAGTTGGCCACATTGGCATAAAGGAATGTATTTGCCAGGCTGTCTCTTCTATCCTTAAGACTAAATCTCTTGCTTCTTTGAAATTGCAATGAAATCTTTTACTAAAAAATACCGTTCATGTATCGCCTCACCTTGCAATTGGGCGGTGACCTCCATTCTGTCACACCGCCTGCAATTTGTGCAGTAGCTTCTTGTCGTGTTCTACAGGGGCTGTCTCCTGAGGCAGCAAAGACTTAGGAGATGGCCACATAGAACCGTAAGGGGAGCTGACCTGGTCAAAGCAGGTTCAAAGGCCAAATGTAAACCAAGAGTGGAGGTTGTAGGTATGATTGCAAGGTAAATATGCATCAGGGGAAGGTTGGGGGGAGCAGTTTGGGACTAGAATAGCATATTAGAGGGGTGTAAAAGGACATTAACCACTTAAGTAGCAGCATGTTACACCCCCTTCATTACCAGGCCATTTTTCAGTTCTCCGCAATGAAAATTCCTCCGTCACACAAATTAATTTTATATCATTTTTGGGGACACAGAGCTTTTGTTTTTTAGTGGTATTTAATTACCGATTTTTTTGTATTTATACTATATAAAGTTAAAAATGACCAAAACATTTGTTTCTCTTCCCAAGCCTGTTTCTCTTTCATTTATAAATCTTTGCATATAAAAATGTCAGGACAGTATGAAATCCCTCTAAATTTTCCGCAGTTTTAAACATGGAGCTTGTTAATAGTGCACATGATGCAATAAATGTACAGATCATAGACAGAGGGAGCGAAGGGGTTAATGTTAGGGATGCACCGATACTAAGTACCATACTCGGTACAAGTACAGATACTTTTCCAGCTCCAGGACTAGACTAGAGAAAAGTTCATGTTTTAATGTATGATTTTGTTTTTATAAATATATATAAGGGATGCACAGATACCATTTTTACAAGTACTGATACTTGTCCAAGTACTGATACATTTTTGTTTGTCATGTGACAGTTTTTCTAAAACAAGACAGACTAATGATTTCAGGACAGTGGTGGAGTGCCAGAACTAGGTCCCAGCTGCAACCATGGTAGTTCTCATGAAAATGCCAAGTATCGGCATTGGTATCTGAACTGGTATCGGTGCATCCCTAGTTAATGTATAACTGTGCAGGATAATGGGAGGGGAAAGGGTTACTATACAGAACAGACAGAATGCAGATGAGATAAGCAGGAGAGGTGGGAGGGTTAAAAGGGTTCAAACAAGTCATCATCCATTTATTACTTCCTATACTCTCCCCTGCCTCTGATGTAAGAGGAAGTGGAGGGCTTGGCAATGTAAAAATTGCCATGTAATACGCAATCACAGGAAACAAAGCCGTGGCTCTTGACTGTCCAATGACGGGTACGTCCTCCGTAACAATGGGGATGTGGACCGGCTGTGCATAGATACAGTGGCCGGTTGTTAAGAATACAATATTGTATCCCCTTTATGATGACGTGAGTGGTTATACTATCTTCTGTCAACTGAGCTACTTTATGCAAAGGTGGATTTAGACAGTTGAAGCAGAGATTTGATTGGCAGCTATGGAAGGGATCTTGATTTTTTTTCCTTTTCTTGTAGCTTTTATAAGCCAACCCCATAGGTGAATAGAAGTGCTGCAGGTGAATAGATTCATGTGCTTGGGTGGGGAACATAAGATTTATAATAGGAAGTTGTAGAAGGCAATAGACCAATTATTCCAACTCACTTCAAAATTCTCCTTTCTACAATATTACATCTTAAATAATGTCTTCCTTGGCATAAACTTTCCTATGTTATGCCTGCATTCTATCCACTGCACACATCTGAAGGGGAATGATTCTGTGTTACCATGGCAACCTACAGCTTTTTATCCACACACAGAAAAACTACCACAACAGCATCTTATGAATGCCTCCTGGATTTATAAAAGATGTGTGTACTCATGCATGCAAGGCATTAGCCCATATAAAATGTACACTATGTACGAGAGCATGAATAAAATGAATGTGCACACACCACACTTATGAGCAAGTATGAGCACATTTTGGTTTACTGAAATGATTTCTGTTTTCAAATGAGCTTGCATCATTGATTTGCTTATCCAACTGTCCTTCCTTTTCATTTTAGGTAAATCTGTTGCTGTCAATGTCAAAATAAGCAGAAGATTGCTATATTTCCCCCTGCATCTGGAAGTTCCAGGGAGGAATGAAGCGGGAATACAGAACTGATGCTCTGCAGCATACCACAGGCCAATGCGGAGAGAGATGAGCCTGCATTCCACCAAAGCAGATTTCCACTCCCTGGAAAGCTTTTAGTCCGTTCTATCGGTATTGTGTTCTTGAAAGTCAATTTGATGTCTCACAATATAGCTGACCTTTCAGAAGTCCAGTCTGCACACATTTTAGGATAACCTCACGATGCATATTTAGGATGTTTCATAGCCCCTTGTGACAACTTGGACTTGGTGACCCCTCTCAATCAGTACTAATAGGTTGCATATTCACTTGCACCTTTGACCAATATTGGTTTATAGAGGCGTATGTAATGGGAGCAAAGTTACTAAAACACACTGGATCCTGAGCAGATAATCCATGCAGTTCTATTAGTTGAGGGGGGTGGTTGGAGATTTGAGGCTAAATTATTTTAGTCGCTGTGCAATGTTTCAGTTGTAAAGCACTTGCCATCTTAACTGCGTATATTTGCCAGCTCTCAGCATTTGCATCTTGTACAGCTGAGCTGGATTAAACCACTTAGAGACACTCACTTTACCAAATCAGGGCACAGTAGCAGTGCTTGTCTAAAGCCAGACACTGAATGGGCAAAGGTAAAGCATCTCTTTAACATGTATGCAAAGCCACCATTCTTGTTTTTCCATACTTGTAATTGTGTATATAATAATATAGAGTTTTGTGGATTAGCCCTTAGGGGCAGCAGTATGAATTAGCCGCCATCATCATTCTGCCTTCCTGCTTAAAGAAGAATTCTGGGGATTTTAAAAACTTTCCTTTGCAGTGGAGCTACCCCAGCACTGAAAGGGTTAAGTGTTTGTTTTTTCTCTAGGGGAAGCAATGAAGCAGATATACTAACCTGATCCCCCTCTGCCCCAGCTATGCAATCTTCCTTGGCGTCCTCCGGTCTAATGCAGCTCAATGGACCTGCATTAGAAGTAAGGATGTCAGTGGTCCTTAGACTGCCAGAGCCCAGGGAAGAAGAGGCTGTGGGGGAGCGGTCTAGCAGCTTGGCGGAATTGAGGTTCATGTGAGTATATCTGCTTTATTCAAGCCCCTAGGCCAAAATGAGCAGTTAACCTTTGCAGTGCAGGAAAAGCAAACATTTCTAGTATTCCTGGAAATCACGGACATGATTGACGAGATAAAACATCAGCTACACAGGAAGAGCATTGTTCTTGATGCGTTGCTGGACTCGTTACCGGACTCGTTACCTTACTTTGTATAAAGAAGAGGAAAAGCAAACCCATTTGATGCACTGCAAAGCAAGAAACAGAGTCTGTACAGTATATGTAACGAGTCAGTATGAATGCCCCCTGTACGTATAAAATCGCAACCAGTACAAAAAGGGATTTTAAAATCTTAACAATCTCAGTAACGTTGTTTACATTATTCTGACCACTTTTACAGGTGTAGCTAAAACATATTAAATGGACTATTCATTCCTTTTAAGGATCGCAGGGCTTACATAAATGAACTTGTACAGCTTGCAACACAGATGAGATTTCCTGCCTTGTCTATGTCATAGATTTTAAATAGTGAAGTTGAGTAGCATTTTGGAGTGGGATAATCTTCAAATTTCTGATCACTGTAAGCAATTGTGGACAAGCCAGGTTTGGACTTGGTGCAGCAGACAAGGTCAAGCCAACCTTTTATGAAGCACAGGCATTTCCAGTATTTGGTTGGATACAAAATATCTAGAATGGTAAATGTAGAGATTTGATGACCGCATCTGCCTGTGTATATGCTCAATATTAATGGTTCCATTGAATTTGTGTGGGCTGGCTTGTGTAGCCATATCTCATCTCATATAGCATGTAGATCTGGGTTAGTATGTGTAGCTTAGACAGGTTGGTAGATAATATAACTTGGTAATGACACAGAACAGGTATATACATGCTGATTATAATATCATCAATCCAATGGTTTTCTTTAGGACATTTCTATCTAGTTCAATGTTGATCTTATCGTTATCTGCATACATTCCATTAGAGCACCATTTGGTCAACACGTAATTGAACTCGGTTTATCCTACAGTTGACAATAGCTGTATATGTAGGCCATTGTCTGTACTTGTTTTGACCTCTGAACAATCTTTCTCTAAACTTTAACAGAGACTTGTATGCATCTAGCCTGCAGTTCTTATAGAAATGATGAGACGGCATCTAGATGTGGACTTGTAAGGCTTGCCTTCACTTGCAAATGGTACTGGCTAACCTATATATTGTGCAGTGTACAGAGTCTGCCGGAGATGCTAAACTGGGAATGTCTCCTGGCTGTTTAGCATAGCTGAATGCATTATAGGCGAGACTTCTCTAGGGAGCATGGAGATAAGTGTAACGCATTTACAGTGAGTGTAGAAAACCAATATATAACACTAGGGATCCCCGGAGATTTTGCTTCTCACATTATTGAAGTACATTTTAATTAAGACTCTGCAGATTTAGTATGACTTTTTATTTCCTTTTAGTGTAATAACAAATAATGTGACAAGGAAAATGGCATAAACATTACCATAAAACAGCAGTTTGGCAAATGACCTTTAACTGGGAATATCTTACCAGATGAACATATTAACCATCCTACAATTAGGCTTGTGATTTAATTCTAGCTGGAAGTAATGTCTTTTTGTGATACTTGGATAGAACAAGTTGCAGTTGCTTTGATAGATCATGGTGCAAAGTTTCTATTTTGTCATTTCTATTTTGTCATTTCTTCCCATTCATTGGATAAAATCAGTATAATAAATTATGTCTAAGGCAGTTGTAGGTGCCACATTGGCTAATGGGGAACTCACGCATGAACCCCAGTTACTATTTTTCATATACCAAGTCACCCCTGAAGATGACGGTGTTTGCTGATAGCCTCCACTTCATCTCTGGCAGCCCATGCAAAAGCTGAGAGAAAGTACCCATTGTCTTCCAAGAGTGAAATTAGTCCTGATGTATTATCTTCTCTAGGCTTTCAGAAGCCCGTAACAACCAGTGAGGTCAGAGCAGAGAAAAGCGGTCAGTTAAGCTTATTGGTAATATGGTTATGGCACATTATAGTCAATGCTGCCTTACGCATGAACCCCAGTTACTATTTTTGTTTGCTAATGCCCTCTACTTCATCTCTGGCAACCCATGCAAAAGCTGAGAGTAAGTACCCTTTGTCTGCCAAGAGTGAAATCAGTCCTGATGTATTCTCTTCTCAAAGCTTTCAGAAACCTATAACAATCAATGAGGTCAGAGCAGAGAAAAGCAATCAGTTGGCTTCTTGGTTGATATGGTTATGGCACATTACAGTAAATGCTTCCTTATTAAATGAAGACCACTGTGATATGCACTGGTTTGTCAGAGTGCTGGTGCGGCACACAGAAGGAACATTTTCACCTAAAGGATTTAGTGGCTAGATGTCACATATTGTAAAGATATTGTTACTAGACTTTAGGAGGGGTAGAGTTGAAAACCATGGAGCTTCACTCATGGGACCTTCAAACTGACAGAGTTGCTCTTTGAGGGGTATGAAATGTCTGAAAAGGTGCATATCTCCTAAAAGTACTGTGTTGGGAAAGCATGGGGGTGACTAATTAAAAGTTAACTAAGCAGTCTGAAATGTGATGGCCTGTCAAAGACTTGAGCTGAGGAATTGTCTGAAAAGTGCTTTGAATGTATATATAAATATGACAACACTACATATTTTTTTCCGAAAAGACCAATTATATGTTGGCTCTCTGGTGACAATAACATCACCTAGGCGGGCTTTTTTTTTTGCTCCGTGACCCATTAAGAGTGTGTTTCTTGTGAGGAGTTTTTGTGGATGAAGATCAGAAAGGTCATTTACTTGGGTGGTTTCCCTCTTTTTATAAGTGAACAAGTAAAAGTGGTCACAAATATGACAAGGTTCCAATCATTATATCTACAGACACTCTTGGCCAACAAATAAATTGTCTTTTTTTAAGTTGGATCAACTCAATCAATTGCCATGGTTTCCCTTTAGATAAGATGGAAGACCCCCCCTTCCCACTTCCACTGTAAGAATAAAAATGCATTCTCGGGTGATAAGTGTGCCTGTCTATACGTGTCTGTATGAAAGAATTGTTCGTGGTCAGATGATCAATATGAGTTTAACCAATCACTCATGTCTGTGGCCAGATTTAGGTTTCTTGCAGTGTACATTATGTGCAACGTCTCAGGCATGGTAGGTGGCTCATGTCTTCCTGTATTGGGTTGAATTGTGTACATGCTGGCTGAGATCTAGGATCAAAGGACAGGCAGGAAATACTGTTGACCAGAGTCAATACCTGGATACGAGTTCTTGCCTAATGAGAGGCAGGAACAAAAAATGGAGAATTTTCCAAATCAGTTATGTTGTCCTAGATTGTTCACTTCTCCTGACTTCTCCAAACTCTGCACCCTTTTGTGAATAGCCCGGTATGTCTTTGAAGATTCGTTACATATGAGAAGATGAGCTGGTATTATTTTGTATACCTCTAGAATTCTTGTTAGATTATTAGCAAATGAGTGTATCTGAAATTCATTATGCAGAAGATACAATGAGGGGGGATTTATCAAAATCTGGTGCCGTTGCTCATGGCAACCAATCTCTCTCTCATTTTAAAATCTTAACGAAACAAACTGAAGGGAGAAGCTGATTGGTTGCCATGGACAACTGCTCCAGATTCTGTCTGCTCCAGTAGTGATAAATTCCCCTCTCCATGTCATATAGATGTTAACTAACCCTTACCTCTAGGAGCAGAAGTAAGTCTCTGACTGCAGAAGGGAAAGAAAAGGGGCAGCACCTTGGTGCGGAGATCCTTAGTGTGTGCAGCATAATTTTACTCCCTTTTTTGTTTTTTTTCCCTCCGAGCCCCCAATTGTAACTTTGTACCCAGTGCCTTGTAATATATGTATATTTACCTCCTTTTATAATGTGTTTTTTTTTCATAACTTAAACGGATTACTGTACATATATCAATTGTTTTAATGCCATGTACAGGAAGATTGTAGTTATATTGGGATCTATTTAAAAATTGGGGAACTGTATTTCATGATGTCATTTATAAAGCACACTGAGAAACAATAAAACCCGGTAATGATATGAAATGTAACAGATTGTTCCTCTGTGTACAGTTTAATAGGGATTAGATACAAATGTACATACAAATACATATATTTAAATTGGCTGAAATAACTTTGTTTTAGTAACTTTTTAAATAAAGGGTTTGGCTTCTACGATCAGTCTGAGTGCTTTTGTTCTGAATTCTGTTCTTGCTGGTAAATCCAGTAGCATCACATATGTTCCATCTAGACAGAAAGGTATACAAAGCTTGGCTCCAATAAGACTGTTATTTATGATCCGGTTGTCCGAAAGATCAATCAAGAAACATCAAATGGCTGTTTATGAAACAAAGAACATGGGCTAAATAATGGAAACACATTAATAGAAAATAATAAGGCGTAGATTCACCCTTTGAATTCAGAACCACTTTATAGAACACCTGTCATGAGAGCAAGGAATGGACCGCCAGCGTTAACATGAAAATACTCGGCATCAGTCTCTGGTTTATGTACTTTTAATCTCTGACCAGGAACAAGCAAGTGGCAAATAAAGTAAATTAAGTTGGAACTTGTTTTGTAGCAATTACTGAGAAAGCATGGAAGCCCGAAAGTCAGTGTGACAGCCATGCAGCGAGCATTTTTAAATGGGTTTGGGGATGTGACCATGTTTCATATTGTACCCTAAATATATGAAACAAGGTCAGAAAAGTAAAACTTAGGCTTTAAGTGATCATTTGTACCACCAAGGATAAAAAGAAGTCACAGCAGCATTAAATGTCAGAAGTGCTCAAATATTGCTTATGTTGAAATGTTATTTGTGCTTTGATGTTGGCTGTCTCCCCAGCGGAGACATCCACCACAATGGTTCCCAACTGGTGCCCCTAGTCCCTGTACTTTTTCCCAGTTTCTTGCTTTCTTGTTTCCTTGATATAGGAATGAAAGATATTAATGGAGTTGGGACTGTTCACTTAGCGAAGTGAATACTCCCGGAGCTCAGCAAATGCGGTAAAGCTGTGTTCACATTGATTATACAATCATCCGCTTCTTGTTGCAGATTCCTACTTTTTCTGTTCTGAAGAAAAAGCTGTTTGTTGCAGCATGTCCTTTCCAAACTGATTCCTGAATAGGAGGGTCCGGGTTCATTCTAATCGGCTGGTGGACTTTCTGTGTTGTAATGAGGAAAGCTGCAGTGTCGGCATCCCTTTAGTAGTACTTAAAGCTTTATTGAAGTCAAAAGGTTATTTCAAATGCTGATGAAATCACTTACAATGGATGCTGCACCTTGATGTTTAAAAGTTTTCGTATCCTGCAGAATCAGTGGGTCCCCTGAGCACTGTTCCTGATATCCTGTTTTTAGGGTGGCTCCTTTCCCTTGCAGGGTCCTATCGAGCCAACCCTATGTGTACTAGTGAGCTGTGTGTGTGTCCACAAATAAAACGGTAACAGCAAAACAAGCCACTCTCCTCCCCTCCTCACTTTCTTTTCTAAGTTAGTATATGGACATCTGCTGGAGACTGTACTCTTCCTTGTGATCTTGTATTGGACAGGAAATTTAGGGAAGCCGAGCTGAGAGTTGGAGCTGTTTGGAAACATGATGATGGTAAGTGCTTGGGCAAAAATGTAAAAAAATAATCTTTTGCTGGGTAATAAATTTGTTTGATTTGGACTCATTATTAATAAACAAGTTTGGGTTTTAATACTACTTTAACCCTTGGGGAGTATCTCACGATTGTCACCAAAAATGGAATTCCTATTGCAAGGAATGCCTAAAATTTCACTTGTATCTTTGTCAAAATCAGTCAGCCAATCAAAGACACAGAAAATGACATTTTCGGGGCGTTCTGTTCACCATAGGTGTACAGAACACCTCCAGGTCACCATATTGCAGCGGTTGCAGCTTTAAACTGAAAGGTCAATTTTAATAACATTAAAAGAGAACTATGAGGTCAGTGTTTTTCCCCATAGTTCTCTTTAGGGTCACTGGAGGACATATACTAGCGTCCTCCCGTGCCCCAAAGCTCAGTATATCACGACCTATTGCCTGCAATACCGAGAGCGCTGCAGCCGTGACGGATCCTGACAATACTGTCGAGTTCCACCCAGCTGCGTGAGTGACAGCGGGCTCTACCTATCTAGAGGCGGAGCCAGCTGTGTGCCCACTCCCTCGCCTGTTCGTTCCTCCACACAGTGCTGGAGGATCAAGGGAGGGAAATCCCTGCAGAGAGCAATGACTTGACAGTCACCACTCACTGCAGGGAGACGATCGGGAAGTCAGCGGATCGGCTGCATGTTTCTGCTCACTTCCCGATCTATTGAGCCGACGTGTGACAGTTTCATTGTCACACATCGGCTCTAACTATGAGGATGAGTGGAAATCACTCACCTCATAGTTCTCCTTTTTAAATTACAAAATTGTGTGTGTAGCAATTATTTATGCTATATTCATTTTTTTCAATTGTTTTTAAGTGGAGTTTTCCTTTTAAAAAACAGATCTTTCCTTGCACATGATTGGATGACTGACATAACCACACACTTTACCCTTTTTTACTTGGATCATAAAACATACCCTTTGTTAGTTGACCAACATACAGTATTCTTTTTTTTTTAATACAATTGTCCAAAATATCTAAATTTGACTTTGCATCGGCCTTTGGTGTGCTCACTGGCGGAGCTACCAGGGTTGCAGCGGTCACAAATGCGACAAGGCCCTGGCGTTCCGCCACTTGGGGGGGCCCAGCGAGGGAGAAGAGGGCCCCCCCGAGATAGGGCCGCAGCCATTAAGGGGCCCGTGGCCAGGGTCGCTGAAGGGGGTACAAGCAGCCTCCGGATCAGGCCCCAAGCAGTCGGGTAACAATCAGGGGGGGGTGCATGGTTGGGGGGAGGAGGCGCCGGCCAGGCAGCTAACACAAGGCCCCTTCCTGTGTGCTGATCCATTCAGATGGCTCCGCACAGCTCACACAGCATGTGTCGGGGGCAGATCGCTGTCATCTGGCAGTCGGGCAGAGAAGCGGCAATGAGTGCCCGTTCCTCCACAACACCGGCAGCAAATTCAGGGGGATGGGTGATGCAGACAGGAACCATCCTGTCTGCGCACGAGTATGGACACCCGCACCCACATGGATGTGCAGTTCGGGTGAGCTTACGGTCACTGGGATGTTGGGAAGTGTGTGTAGTGCTTACTTTTATTATAATGTATTGCTGGGACTTGAAGTCCCGCGTAGCTGGTGGTATTCTGCATTGCTGTATGATGATTATACAGCAATGCAGAATAGCACCAACTATGTAGGACTACAAGTCCCAGCAATACATTATATTATTAACTATGGACACACCAGTGCCAATACTGGCATTTTCACAAGTACTTATACTAGTGAAAATGCCCAGATACTAAACACAGATACCGGTGTTCTGTCGAGAACGCCGACGTAGTCGAATTTGCCTACCTCAGCATCTGCGCTTGCGCACAGACCAGTATTATCGAGGAAATCGTTAATTGTGACCGTTAATAATATTCCATCATTCACTGCCATGAACGTCATATAATTATCGGTCACAATTAACCATTACAAACGAATACTTTGTAAATAAATGCCGGTTTCCTCGGTACGCAAGTGCAGATACTGGGTCAGTGTTCTCGACAGAACACCGGCACTAAAAGCACTCCCTGAGGTCTCGCGCTTGCTGGGGACCTCAGCAGCCTTCCTCTTGCCATGGCAGTTGGGGGGGTTTCTTGCACCGGGCCCTGAAGGTTCTAGTTACGCCTCTGGGTGTGCTGCATGCTCATGTAACACAAGGAACATAATGACAGGAGGAATGAGTAGCAGGATGAGCGCATCAGTCTGTTGCTGCTTCTTCGTGCCACCTTCCTGTTGACTACAGGCTGCTACAAAAATAAGTCAGGTCACCGGCCTGTGCTGTCTGGCTGGGCTGTTTTAATCTCAGGACTGCATAAAAAAACAAATCCTTTAGAGCAAGTACAACAGATTCCAAATATGTCTTAACTATGTATTTTAGCTGTTTGCCTGGTTCTCCCCTTCAAATTGTATTATCTGGCTTGGGACACATCAGCCAATACTACCTGCTACATTGCTAGTTAGTATTGCTTGTGAATTGTGGTAGGATGTGTGTTTATCATAGCAATTATGAGAAGGATCGCCCAGTGGACATTAAAGCAATGTTACTGATGAAATGTAATTGGACATATAAAACTGAGCAATCTGTTCTGCTTTGCTTTTTGCTTATTATATTCTATTTGCCATTGCTTCTCCCTTTCTTATTTTGTGACATTACATCCAATTTTTGGCGATGGTGTCCTGTGAGGCTGATGCTTTTTCTTCACAGTGGTCATGCTTTGTTGTATTGATTTATTTTTTTCCTTCTCAGCAGAATCTGACCGTTTGCTAGCAAGTCCAGTAATGCAGTGAAGTGACTTCTGCAGCTGCTTTACATGGTCTTGGACGGTCTCGATAGTACTGTGGGAGCTGTGTGAGATCTTTACGAAGTCTCTGATGCTATTCAGAAGAATGCTGATTTGAAGATGTTTTGAACAAAGGTAGCACTCGGCGTCATCAGCCCTTGACTGCAGCTGGCAGCGACTGTCGGGGTCTTTTAACTGCAAGAGGAAGAACAAAAACACAATGGCAATGTATGTGAAGTGTGTAGCGGCTGGAAACATTTTTTTTTACATTTTATAGATCTGTCTACTTCTCAAACATAGGGGCCCATTCACATTATGCCTATACACTATTATAAACACAAAGTGTTAATGGTCTCAACAGTTGCTTTCTATTTTTTTTTTAAGTTCTTCTTTAAAGGAGAACTATGGGGTCAGGGCTTTTCCCCATAGTTCTCCTAAGGGTCACGGGAGGACATAAACATTACTGTCGAGATCCGCCCTGCTGCGTGATTGACAGCTGGCTCTGCCTATCTAGAGGCAGAGCCAGCTGTACCCGCCCCCTGCCCCGTCCGTTCCGCCAGTCAGTGCTGGAGGATCGGAGTGGGTAATCCCTGCAGGGAGCCGTGAGTGACAGTCACTGCTCTCTGCAGGGACAGGATCGAGAAGTGAGCGAGCGACGGTATGCGTTCACTCCCTGATCTATTGAGCCGTTGTGTGACAGTTTCATTGTCACACGTCGGCTCGAACTATGAGGTTGAGTGAAAATCACTTGCTTCATAATTCTCCTTTTAAAGAGACACTAAACTCAGGAGGTAAACCCTAAAAATGCATTTGAGTACCTGAACTATTAACAAAAATGTATCGTATTAGTGTATCACTCGGCTGTAGATCTTCAAATCCTCTCTGAATTCATACTGACACTGTCCTTCCTTCTGGAGGGGGGCTACTTGTCTTCCCCATGGTCCCTGTGTGTGATGTAAAGTAGCCACCTCTCCAAGCTTGCTGCCATGATAGACTACAATCTCACATTTAGTTTATTACAGTGGTAGTTCATGAATGCTTCTGTTCCCGAACAGGAAGTTTGGCAAATTTTTGCCTCTGTTCATGAACTCTGCATCGAGTGACTAACACAACCACAGCCATCTTCCCCGCTCTGACACGTGATCGTGGATTCCTCTAGTCAAGTTTGCGGTCGCAGACAGACCTGTGCACACTTGCTGAGAAGCTTTTTTGTGTGCGTTTTAGCACATACAGTACTGTACAGTATTATTCAGCATGGCTCCAAAGAAAGTGCAGAGCAAGCGTGGTGGTACAAAGAAAGTGAATCTGTTGATCGATAACGTGGTCTCTCATTTCCAGAGGGTTCTGCAGCGCAGGAAAAAACAAGTGACAGATTTTTTTTTTGCCAAAATTGACCCTGCAGCTAAGAGACAAAGAAAAGAGGAAACCCCTGAAGGAGATCTCCCCGATGTCCTTATGGAGGGGGGCTCTCCTTCCAAACAATACCTCCCCACCCACCTTCCTGTCCTCCATGCCAGAAGTCGCTCCAAGAAAAGGTTAGTGTTCACTTTCTTCTTACTGTACTTTTTCCTATTTTTATGGTGACATTTTTTTTTTCATATGGTTCACAACGGATTAACCTCATTTACCTTAAACCCTATGGGAAAATTTGATTCTGTTCACAACCAAAATTGGTTCGCGGCCACGTTCGTAGGGGTCAGAACGGATTAACCTTATTTGCATTGAGCCTTATGGGGAATTTTGATTCGGTTCGCGACCCAAACATGGAACCAATAAAGTTTGTGAACCGAGGTACTGCTGTAATTTGTATTGCGATTGTATTCCATCACAGGAGTGGTGGCTACTTTAACACTCTCACACACACTCCAAAAGTATCCACCCTCCAGAAGTAAGGACAGTGTCAGCACCAATTCAGAGAAGATTTGAGGATCTACAGCCGAGTGATACACAAATAAGATACATTTTTGTTCATAGTTAAGGTACTTGAATGCATTTTTAAGCTTTAACGCCAGAGTTTGGTGTCACTTTAAGGTAGGCTGAAAAGCATATGTAATGAAAGTGTTTTGGTTTTGTTTTTTAATATTTTGGGAAAAAATGTAAATGTTTGTTAGAATAAGATTTTGTTTACCAATGCACATCCACTGTAATACAATCTGGCCACACCTACCATTCAGCACAGTGCCAGAGTCCTTGTTCTGATCTTTGGGGATTTATTACTTTATGGTGCATGAAGCTAGAGAGGTCAGTGATATGTTAGTGTAAAGCTCTTTAGTTATTTAAGAATATGTAAAAATGTTCATGTCCATAGTCTGGGCTTACGCGCACTTTAACATGTTAATGTTATTTTCAATATTTCTAAATCTGACGCCTTCATTCAAATATTACCTAGTGATCCTATAAAGGTCCTTGGTCAGGCACTCCCTGTTATAGGGTGGCAACACTTTACCCCACATCTCTTATATTATTTGTCAGCATTGTCATACTGTTACAGCCTCCCCAATGGAGATTACAAGTGCCTGGCACACATTTTCCAGTGTTATTACAATCAGGACCCCCACCATGAGAAATGCCATGCAGCCATTACTGGAGTTCATGGATGTAGAAAGAAGGAGGTTTCAAAGAGGAGGTTGGTGTTTTTACATACCATGAGTTTAGACCCAACATTGAATGTTACTTTCTTCTTCTCTCTTGTGAATGTCAGAAAAATCTGATCCTGGGTCACCATCTTAACTTCAATGTTGGAATTGATCTTCAGGGTGATTGGCTGAAAGGGGGGAGCATGCACGTGCTGGCTGAAATCCCACCATGCCCACTGTTTCTGCTGTGTCCCTTTCTCATCAAAATAGAAGCCTCCACAAGGATCCAGAACAGCCCTTTCATGCAGAAATCACAAATGAATTAAATCCCGTAATAAAAGTGAAGTCTTCACTAACAGCTCCGTAAAAAACAGAAAATTGTCATGGAAATTGGTACGAGCACAAAGGATAATTGTTTCTCATGTCACATTCTGGCTTTTATGTATTCATGCAGGTTTATCAGGCAATTCAAATTACAGCTATTCAGGAAATTGCAGCACCAAATACACTCAAATCGATTATTTGAACTGAGAAATAGGCATATGATACAGACAATTTGGATTTCTGCCTAAACTATCTAAAACTCACCTATCAGCAGCTCCAGGCTCCGTCCACATGCCGATGCTTGACTACTGCTGTAAAGGCAGGTCATGTGGCAGAGGGTGACATTCAGGCATGGCCAGCCAATCATCTGAATACAGATCCTGTTTGCAGCATTAGCCCTCTGCCATACTGGTGATTCTGTCACTGGCTATACCTTGCTAGCATTGCTTAGTGGCCCCTCTACTTCTCATATGTTGCCACAATCTTACTGGCCAAACTGAAAGGATGTCATTCATTGCTGCTCTCTCCCTAGCGATTGAGATTCTACAGAGTTTTAGCCAGAAAGGAAGCGGTTTCAATTGGATTTAGTGACAGATGCACCCCAGTGTCACCAGCAGCAGACTCACCAGTGTGACCCCATTGTGATCTGCCATTGAAAGACGCAGCTCAGGTAGTGACTCAATGGGGGTGATTTACTAACCTAAACACACACACACACACACCAGGTGTGTGTGATTTTCACACATCAAAACATATTTATCAACCAAAATGTCTCTAAAAGCATATTTCCACATAATGCCATATATGGAAAAATCATGCACATGATGCATATATAATGCTGCTTCACAGTTTAGACAAAAATGGTTAGCTCATGCATTTACATTCCTTGCATTCATCAACGCAAGCAACACAACATAGAGCTAATTTACCCAACATCACCTTGGAATTCCTTCAGGGCTTTGCACAACACACCTGCTGGGTGTGTACACATTACAAAGGTGTTTAGATTCCACCCATAGATCATGCTGGGAGGGAACACACTACAGAGGTGTATACACGTTCGTGGTGTGTTTTATAAGGTTAGTAAATCAACCCCAATGACTAGGTTTAACTTCATGGACTCATAACTAGTATTCTACATATGGCTCAGGGAAAATTTGTTTCAAACTGAGCCTTGTCAATTTTACTTTGGAACCTGTAAAGGGTATCTATGGTCAAAAACGAAAATTAAATATGTATTTCTATATTGAATTTCTATAAGTCCTGTCCCACTCCTTATCACCATATCGATCTAAACTTACCTATTGATGATGCCCGTAGGATGTACTTCCTCAATGTACTGACACAGCCTTATGATAATGCACTTCCTTGAGTCACAAATGTCACGAAGCCTGCCTTCTGAGCTACAACTCAACATCTGAACAATGTATTATCATTGCTTGCTAGAAGCAATGCATTATGGGCTGTGTAGTCTTGGGAAAACTGACAGTGCATCACATCAAGCAGCAAGGAAAGAGACACAAAGCACATTGGACATCCTGAAAAGTGTTAAAAGTGATAGGCAGATGGAAGGCAGCACTCACTACATAAAAGGGACTTTTTTCAAGTAAGCTTTGATTGTATTATTAAGAACAACTCCAGTATGTATTCCTATCACAATGCTGATGTTATACCGGGATAGGGTATGCTGGGACTTTAGAATTCCATTAAAAGATGCAAGCTGCCATTGCCGACTCTTTGTTTACAACAATGTTATATACTGAAGCTTTCCAGACTTTAGATGTGCTGGCTGCTTTAGGCTGGAGATCCTGCCAATAACACACTTCCTGTCCCCTCGTGTCTACTTTTGTTTACTCCACTATATCTGTGAAAGGAGCCATGGTTATTGCACAGACTTCAAATATGTCTTCCTTTATTCATCTCAATTACATTGATGGGATTAGTAGTATTTTACACAAGTAAAATAAGGTTCTTTGTGCTTTACTTTCAGCACACAGGAAGGGACAAGGACACAGCATTTCTAGCAAGAGCAGCAAATATTTTCTGTACTTACTACTATTGTTAGCCAGATAATAAAACAACCAGTGCATCCACCACATCTATATATACAGTATGTGTATATACACTGAGTGGCCAGATTATTATGACCACCTGACATTTGTAGGCAAATTAGCTATAATTTTGCGCTGAAGTTGCTAGAGGGCCAGACTATTATAAATAGGGAAGCAGGTTGTTTACCACGACAGTAGAAGTGATTTTGTTTCTGAAGATATGGGTAAACAACGCAAATTGTGGCCTTCAGCGACTAGTCGATGTTAGGGCAGAACGGAGAGTGGCAAGACAACAGAAGGGCAACAGATTCTGTAGCAGTAAGGGTTATATATATTCAGCACAGAGATGCATTAATAGTATGCAGCTCTTAAATGGAGGCATCTGATATGGCAGCCACATCATTAGTTATGTGAAAGAGGTTTTCTTATCTAGACAGGGTCAAGCTGAGATAAATATGTTCTGCGGTTCCTATTCCTGGCAGTGTTTATGCAGTACTTGCCATTAGGAAATCTATTAGAGGGATGGCAAACATGGGGAACACCACACAGTTGGTATCAGTATATAAATAAATGGAGGCATCCAATCTAACAATGTAATTGGCTTCACTTGAAAGATTCAATTACCTCTAAATTCCTCTCAAGTTGAAAATGATTGAAATAATGTTGTTGCTATACCATGGTAAGTTTCCTCATTTTGTAGAGTTTTAGATGGCCCTGTGTTGTCTTATAAACAATAATAATGTCATAACTGGGAAAATGTGTGGCTATAAAACAGGATGAAAGCTTGATGGAGGGCTTTATAAGCAGCAGAGGTCAAACTATGTGTGTGATTTATATAGCATGGTTAAATAGGGATTCTGCTAGCAATAGTGATATTGTGATATAAACCTTTGATGGAAATAGATAGCTAGGTAGACTCATGTCAAAATCCTGGGGGTGCATAGGGAGCAGAGCTCAGTCCAACCAAGCCCATATTCTGGTGAGCTCAGTACCCCCACTGGAAATCTCTGAAAAGAGATTCTAAAACCCAACCATTCACACTAGGGCGTCTGCTTTGGTGCAATATAATGCATTGTGGTGCATTGCAATGTAGGTGTATCATGAATGCCACTGCAGCACATCAACACACATGACATGCATTATCCAATGCAGTGGTGTGAACAGGAACTATAGGTTACTTGTTCTTTCTCACACATAGTTCTCCTTTAAACATGAAGCTTTCTATGAGGTGAGTGATTTTTACTCACCTCATAGTTCTAGCCGACCTGTGACAATGAGACTGTCACAGGTCGGCTCAGTAGATCGGGAGGTGAGCGAACACATACCGGCGTTCACTCCCCTCTCAATCCTGTCACAGCTCTCTGCCGTGACGGGGGAAGGGCTGGATTCCCCCCTCCCGGCTCTGATCCGCCAGCACTGACTTGCGGATAGAACGGGGGAGGGGGCGGGTACAGCTGGCTCTGCCTCTAGATAGGCAGAGCCAGCTGTCAGTCACGCAGCTGGGCCGATCCAGACATAATTGTTGGGATCTGCTTCAGCTGCGGCGTCTCAGTATACCGCGAGCAGTAGCTTGCGGTATACTGTGGCGTCTCAGTATACCGCGAGCTGTAGTTTTGGCTAAATGCCAAAAGTGCCATTCTTCTGCTGATACAGCAGCGCATCCGTGCTTTCTTTCCTCCCCGCTGGGCGCTGCTCTGTGTCCCAGTGGGGAGGAGAGAAAGTGACAGCCGGCCGAGTGCTGCAGGAGGAGAGCGCTGTGTTTGTGATTTTTTTTTTGGGGGGGCCCAAAAATAAATCTTGCACCAGGGCCCTTTGTTCCTTAGGTCCGCCACTGAAAAGTATCCACCCTGTCAGCACCAATTCAGAGATGATTTGAGGATCTACAGCCGAGTGATACACAAATAAGTTACAGTTTTGTTAATAGTTAAGGTACTTGAATGCATTTTTAAGCTTTAACGCCAGAGTTTGGTATCACTTTAAGTGAACTTTGTGTTTTTTGCGCAGCAGCAATGTTTGCTAGAATGCATTTGTAGCTAGCTGGTTGTTATCACTTGCTGCCAGGAAATTCTCTTTATAAATAGTTTAGCTCTCACAACTGTATTCCCCTTATGAACCAGAGCAAATTGTACATTTCTGCTACGGACATATTGATTTGGCAATACCTAGTAACATTGCCACGCAAAAATAATGTTATTTTCTATGGAGCCTATAGACAAAAACGTGTAACTTTGACCAGTGTTAGACTTAAAACAAACTAAATTATAAAACATATTCAAAAATTTCACATGTAACTTGTCCTGTCTAAAATGACAATAACATTTCAGTTCTGGTATAAAGCATTTCAAAAATTGTTTTACAAATAAAATCTTTTTTTTCTTTTCATTTTTGCATATTTTTAATGCAATATTCTTAACTGCAGGTTAATAAGGGGTTAAATAGGGACACGTTTTTAATTTTAAAAACGTTTTTTTTTCTTTTTTTTACAGGTAAGGTTGCTTAAATTGATATCATGCAGATCAAAGCCAGCCCTTTGATCTGCAGATAAATGAAACAAAATAAATACAATGTAACAATAATGTTGGTACATTACATTTCTGAACAGTGTTCCAAACAGCAGCAGCTGCAGTGATATAGAGCAGGCCCTGGATATAGAGCAGTGAGGGAAGCTTCAGAAGGGGGAGAAGGACAGGACGTGCGATGTACATCTTGTGTACACTGTTGCCGTTCTGTAGGGCACAAGCCACACGCCCGTGGTCCACAAATGGTTAAACTTGCTGGTGTATGTAACCTTACCGGAAAATAATTTATATACATTGCACAGTGTGTGCGTTTCTAACACCTGCATTAGCCCATTTCTTTAACAACTTGTCTTCCTGTTATGAAATGTTCTTCTCCCCAAGGCCTAGTTCACATAGGCTTCAGCTTGTAACGTCTGGTCTAAAGAGCTATGTGTACAGTCGGCTTTAATGGGAGAGATGCTTGGATCTTTATAGAAGCTATTAGCAAACATCGGCATGATGTTTCATGATAATGACAGCATTAGGATATGTATTCAAATTTCAGCACTGGCAGTTTTGGCTTTAAGATACACCTATGAAGAGAGAAACGTGGAGGCCGGGGTTGCCGATTTCCTCCTGAAATTGCCAGTTGCTTGGTAGTCATGCTGACCCTCTGTCTTCAATGCTTTCGGATTCTTAAAAAACATATATGTTCTAATCTGCATATATGTTCCGGGTCAGCAATTCAGAAAGTATTAAAGCCAGTGGGTCTCCGTGGCAGCCAGACAACTAGCATTTTTAAAATGACATGAGCAATGGCAGTACATAAAATCAATATGTAGGATTTTGGCATCAAAACCCCATCACTAAGTAGTTCTTATCACAGAGCTTTTGGCACCAAATACAAGTGCAAAGTACCAGATTCCTAACCTATAACCTCACATTTAGGCTAGCCCTCAACATCTGTACCCGAAAATGTAACCTAACCCCTACTAATACTTAACGTAGAATTATGGGCAAAAGTAAACAGGACATATGTTGCAGCCTGGTAATAAAATGAACACAGCAGTTTTGGTCCATCCCCCCAAAACCTCTATTATAGATTTCCTTTAAATAGAACCTATTACTCTGTCCATGAAGAGGTGGGAGGGGTAGCACTAGATACCAATCAGGTTTGCTACATGCAGATATACTGAACATGTTGACAGGTGGAGAGAGCAGAGGCAGGAGCTCATCAGTCTGCGGCCGTTACTTCATTATCCAGTGGAGGAAGCAAAGCTGTATTTCCTCACTACAGTAGCAGTAAGGCAGGTCACCAGTCTGGCTGTATTGTCTGGCAGGGCTTTGCAAATCTCATCTGTGTTTTTAAGAGGAACTTCACCCTTTTTGTAAAAATGACAATAAAAGCACCTTTTAAAAATGTTTAGTAATGACAAGCTACAAACACATACTTCTAGATCATTGCAGGTTTTTTATTCTATGTGTACCGTATTTCTCTATTTGTCCATTCTTCTCATGGTGGCCATTTTCACTAAGGGCAGATGAATCCATCTCCTTTTCCATCCTGGAACTCTACTGTAGGTCTGTCTCCTGGAATATGTGACAGTGCACATCATCTCAGGGGGAAAAAATGCCTTTCCCCCGAGTTCTTGTAAGATTTTGCAGTTTACAGAGTGATGTCCCAGAAAAGCACTGGTGATGTAGCCTCGCCAGCATCTGCAAGGCCAGGAATACATCACCAAGGCCTCATTCAAATAGGAAATAGAAAACTGAAATTGTAAGTAAAAGCAAAAAAAAAGTTTGTTTAACTAATGAATGTAAGATGATTTCATATTAGCACGCAAAGCTGTGTGCTGGTGTGATTTTAGTGAGAGGGAGTAAAGGTCCGCTTTAAAGCAGAACTCCAGCCAAAAAATAACAATATAAAAATAAATAGCCCAGTTACAGAAAACATAACAAAACCAGCTTTTGCTGTAATAAACCAGATATTTCCCCAATTTTCTTCTGCAGCTAGATGGTCTCTGATGACCAACACCATTCAACCCAATTCCTATGAGCCCAGTTCATCCTGGATCCGCCCCCAACCTGTAAATAGACAGAAGAAGCACAATGATGAGCTCATCCCCCTGTCACTCTGCCTTCAACTCCTATCAGTACATGAACTAATTGGATCATTGCAATGCTTCTTCCTTTCACATTCCAGCTCTGCTATACAGAGACTGCATTTAATAAAAAAAATACATTGAGTGTTGTATTAATAAATACAGAGCTGCATTAATATGTGTCTTTTATATCTGCCGAGAGTTTTAACCGATTGCCTGAAGTTCAGTTTTAATGTAAGTAATTTGAAAACACTACCGATCCACGAATGTTATGTGAGTAGCCCTATTACCCATAAAAATCTTTCTTTAAATTTGAAGTAAAACTGTATGTATTTTTTCCTGTTCATTTTTGTATCTGGTGACACAGAAGAGAAGCATAAGTGCACACACTGCCATGGCAGGAATGGTTTGGAGCTGTGCTGAGGAATTGATAGTAACAATTGGTAATGCTTTGGCTTTTCTCCCAGGCTTCCATTAAGCACTCTGTATATTTAGTTCATATGAAAGGAGCAATAAGAGCAATTTCAAAATTACTTTGACCAGTCCTCACATTGTTTTATATATTATAGGCTTGTGTTAGTTGTGTGTCACTTAAAGTCAAAAGCATTTTAAGTTATTTCAAATGCTGAATAAAGCACTTACAATAGATGCTGATCCCTAATATTTAAAAGTTTTAGGGGGTTATTCACTTAGCTGCCAAAGGCAGCCGAGTGAATAACCAAAGTGAAGTGAGTCGAACGCTGTTCGGCTATTCACTTCAGCCTTGTACGGCTGATTTCAGCCATACATCGGCTAAAATCAGCCGTACTTCAGCTGCCTTCGGTCAGCCGAACATGCTGCGCCAAAGTGCAGGAATTCGACTCAGCCGATCCAATATCTGAATTGGCTGAGCTGAGGCTCCGGCACCTCACTCGCTGCCGTTCGCCCCTATTCTCATAGGGGCCGAGCGGCAGTAAGTGAATAGCCGAATGGCGCCTAGCGGCTTGGCTATTCTGCTCGGTACCTCCAAATTAGCGAGCAGAATAGAAAAAAAGTTTAATGAAAAAAAAATGTTGAAAAATAATTTTTAAAAATTAAAAAAATAGGAAATAAAAAATAAATAAGTAAAATGATGCACGCCGACCTGACCACACCCGACAAACTCCCGCTGCATAATGAAGCATCTGACAGATGCCGGCAAAATAAAAACAATTGGGCGGCAAAAGTGGCGGCACTGCAGCGCACCAACACATATAAGATGTGCTACCAAAGTGGCGGCACCGCAGCGCACCAACACATGTAAGATGTCTTACCAAAGTGGTGGCACCGCAACGCACCAACACATGTAAGATGTGCTACCAAAGTGGGGGCACCGCAGCGCACCAACACATGTAAGATGTGCTACCAAAGTGGGGGCACCGCAGCGCACCAACACATGTAAGATGTGCTACCAAAGTGGGGGCACCGCAGCGCACCAACACATGTAAGATGTGCTACCAAAGTGGCGGCACCGCAGCGCACCAACACATTTAAGATGTGCTACTAAAGTGGCGGCACCGCAGCGCACCAACACATGTAAGATGTGCTAACAAAGTGGCGGCACCGCAGCGCACCAACACATGTAAGATGTGCTATCAAAGTGGTGGCACCACAGCGCATCAACACGTGTAAGATGTGCTAGCGAAGCAGTGTGTTTGGGTGTCCTTCGCATTTGTGTGCTACCGAAGAGGTGCTGTTGGGGTGCTATTCACAATGAATGGTACCGCAGAGCACCAACACATGTAACATGTGCTATTGAAGTGCCGTGGAGTGAATGGGCCCTTAATCCTTGCCTGATAGCTGAGACCATAAGATGCCAGTATTACCTTTATTAGCCAATAGCTATCCCCTTGTCTGATCACAATGCCATTACTGTCTCACTGTACAGTAGAATAACAGGTAACATGGCTTATCCATGTAGTCAGAGGAAATCTGGCCCCAGTATCAAAGTGAATCTAAATCAGAGAGTGCCATCAAAGATTTTTTCTTGTTTATAAATGTAAATATCAGGTATATTGTGGTGCATTCTTTTTGGTACATTAAGGGCGCATCTACTTCTTTGCAGTGCGTTACCACCTGACATGGAACTGTAAACGGGTCCTTAAAAGTGTAAGGAGTTTAAAGGTTCAATATACAGCCTTCACATGTCCTAATAAGTAGGCCCAGCAGTGTCTCTCTGCAGTCTCCTTTGTTACCTGGGGCAGTATTACTTCTCTATCTGAACACGTACTGTAACAATATATCCACACTAGGAGTGTAGTACACAAAGAATAAACCATGGCTCTAGGGCTCAATGGTCTGGCTGGCTACACAACAGCAAGAACCATTATGAATAATTAGGCTCTAATTAGAATAACACTGGCGTGCTTACAGTAATGAGTATGTAAATAGACTACAATGAATTCATATTTAGCTACCCACTCTTTCCATTTTGGTACAAAGCTTATTAACATGATGCTGTTTGTTCTCCTACATTAGAACGGCATAGATTTTGATTATGGAAATACCTTTAAGTTAAAGACTGAAGAGTCAGACGGCCTTTTTATAATTAAAGGAGAACTATGAGGTGAGTGCTTTTCACTCACCTCATAGTTCTAGCCGACCTGTGACAATGAGACTGTCACAGGTGGGCTCAGTAGATCGGGAAGTGAGCGAACACATACCGGCGTTCGCTCACCTCTTGATCCTGTCACGGCTCTCTGCCGTGACTGGGGAGGGGCTGGATTCCCCCCTCGCCACTCCAATCCGCCAGCGCTGACTGGCGGAACGGACGGGGGAGGGGGCAGGTAAAGCTGGCTCTGCCTCTAGATAGGCAGAGGCAGCTGTCAGTCACGCAGCTGGGCGGATCCCAGCACAATTGTCGGGATCCGTTTCAGATGCGGCGTCTCAGTATACCGCGAGCTACAGCTCACGGTATACTGAGCCTAGGGTGACGGGAGGACGCTAGTTTGTGTCCTCCCGTTACCCTAAGGAGAACTATGGGGAAAAGCCTTAACCCCATAGTTCTCCTTTAATATATATGACATATTCCAAAACCATGAAGTTGAGGTTGTCTGATTACAAATCTGCATTGTACCTGAGCTTGTACGCTAGGCTATTCAATGATTTAATATTATACTGTAGTCATACCTACACATTTTAGCATGAGAGGGAGTCTGTACAGCACAGACTCATGTGACATGAGACTACAGTCCTACCTAGAAGCCCTATGAGAATCCTAATAATCTGGCTGATCTAGATTTTCTAACAAATCAGATTTGTGTAAACTGAATGGATTTTTAAATGTTATTATATTTACAGTATTTCCCAAATGGAATTAGCAGTAAATTATTAAATGAGTTGTAAAGCCCCAGCATATACTGTCCTGTTATAACATCACCACTGTAATATGAATACATACTAGAGTTGTTTTTGATAATGCAATCAAAGTCTGGAAAGCTTCAGTATATAACATTGTTGTAAACAAAGAGTCGGCGATGGTAGCTTGCATCTTTTAATGGAATTCTAAAGTCCCAGCATACCCTATCCCGGTATAACATCAGCATTGTGATAGGAATACATACTGGAGTTGTTTTTAATAATTAGACATGTGCGATTCGGTTCGTTCCGAAATTCGTTTTGAAATACAATCAAAGCTTACTTGAAAAAAAATCTCTTATGTAGTAGTGAGTGCTGCCTTCCATCTGCCTATCCCTTTCATCAATTTCCTGGATTCCCAGTGTGCTTTGTGTCTCTTTCCTTGCTGCTTGATGTGATGCTATGTCAGTTTTCCCAAGACTACATAGCCCATCATGCATTGCTTCCAGCAAGTAATGATAATGTTACATTGTTCAGATGTTGATTTGTAGTTCAGAAGGTGTGAGGGTCCTGACACAAGGAAGTGCATATTTACAGAGCTGAGTGAAATTGTGTCAGTGCATTGAGGAAGTACATCCTATGGACATCTTCTATAAGTATGTGCACAAACTTCTATATCAATACAGTTATTAGGAGTGAGATAGAACTTAAGGAACTTCAATATAGAAATACATATTCAATCTTTTTTTTTTTACCATAGATACCCTTTAACCTTGCTTGTTGCCTGGGGTTGTTCTTAAAACCCAATTTCATGCTCCCATCCCATTTGCAACCCCCCTATTAGCGCACATCCCTAACTGTAAAAAAAAAAAAAAAAAAATCTCTCTAAATACCTTTTTTTCAGGTGTCTTCAGTCCAGTGACATCACAGGTGTCCTGCTTCTTTCTCTGGTGTTGTGCAGATCCTAAATACTGCAGAGTGCAGTGCCGCGCAATGATGTGGCTCCACTCTCTGCAGGATTCTCCTGTATGTCCAAGGATGGAGGCAGAACCTGGATGCCCTGGACTCACAGGAATTGGGTTGAATGACACTGGGCATCAAACTTGGAAGATGGAGCGGCACAGGGGTGGGTAAGTCTGCAGAGGACAGTACTGAAAGGGAGGTGAATATAGCAGCCAGGACTGCTTTTTTATTTTTACATGCTGTCAGACTATCCATTTATATGTTCATTGTCCAAACTGGAATTGGGCTTTCAGTTGTAAATGCATATGATAGAAGTCTATTAGTGTAGTGGTTTTGCTGTTTTGTAGTACTGGTGTCCACTTTCTTCAAATTACCAGATTGAGATATAAAATCCCCTTAAATCAAAGATTGGATTATAAAGTATTACATGCCCTGCCTGTAGGAGAATCTTTTTTTTTAATGACCAGTCTTTACAGAGAACAATCAATGTGTTAACGATGTAGTCTGTAGAAGAGTGTGAGCCATCAGCTTTCTCTTTCATCTTCAGACAGGTTATTACTTTTCTATTTCATATTAGGCATTTCATCTTGGACTATCTTTTATCTATACATCACCTGTCAATCAGCCTGAGCTTTTTTAAAACATATTGATACACAGCACTATTCAAAGAGAACAACGGCTTATATTGAACTTTTCTAATTATATTCATTATTTAGAGTGTTCCTACGTCGGCCTATCCAAGCATGGATTGGGTCCTGTATCTCACTAAGTCAAAACTAATTGAATTTTGGTTTATTTCATTAAAATGTAATTTAGAAAACACAGAAGCCGAGCCTGCAATTAGGTAATGCTATATTGAAAATTGATGATATCTGTTTGCATTCTTCATTTAACTATGACTATTGGAAGATTAACTTTGTGTTAGAAACTCATGGTTTGATACATTGCTTATCTTTCTGATTAAAACAAGACATTTTTAAGATGATTTCTAAGCTCGGTAGCAGGAACACAAGCCAAAACTTTTGTTTCCTAGTTTTGAATAGTGTGGGGAATAGGGCTGGAACCAATGACAGGATTTGATTGCTGTCTCTATGCCTGTTGTGGAAATCTCCCCTCACTTCCTATTTTAAGCTGACCATACCCCGATCTATTTGTTTCGGCTGAACGAAAAAAATAGACCCAATTCCTCCATCAACACTAAGGGGTCTATTCACAAAGCTGCCGAAGGATCTGGCCGCAGCTTCGGCCGATCCTTCGGCTGGCTTCGGCCCCAGGACCCCTTCGGTTCAGGAGAACCGAGGGGGTGCTGTACGGGCTATTCACAATAGCCCGTACAGCTCCCGATCACGGCCGAGCAGCTCAGTCGAGCGCTGAGCCGCGCTGAAAGCCGAAGCTGGCCGAGCGGCCGGCCATTGGCCGGCCGACAGCCTGCTTCTGACGTGTCGATCGAGGAATCCTGCTGTTTGCATTTTATTCTGGCAGGTGCCGCCTGCCCCTGTCAGAATACTCGACCAGAGCTGGCACCTCATTGGCTGCCGGCTCTGATCGATTGAAGATTTTCCAACCGCCTCCTTCGATCAGCTGATCGGGGGATGCCGATGGAAAGGGTGCTGACAGCCACACACACTGTGCAAATTTCGTCCGATTCCTCAAAAAACGGCCGAATTTTGAACGGAGTATGGGCACCTATACTTTACTTCCTGTCTAGATAATGTCAGCAGGGCAGGAAGTGAGGGTAAATCTATTTAATTGAGTCCCGATAGCAGTAAACACCTATTAGTAAAGTATCAGTTTTGGTGAGCGGACACATACGATTCTGCTAATCATTTACAGTGGATATTTTAAAGCACATCTGAGAAATATGAGGGCTGCCATTGGTGGCTCCTTATCAAAATGGGTGTTACAGATTGGGAACCAGCATTCAATAATGTAATGGCCACAGATAAAGGGTGGGATCTGGATTTTTTTTTCTACCTAAAGTAGTATAACTGCAAAATGAATTTATATTCTTGCCCATTTTTTTCCAGATAAGTGGGACACAAAGGAATTTACTGCATATGAAGTGTTTCGAGTAAGCTTGATCACCTCAGAGCTTTTAGCGAAGGATGCAGAGACACAACGGAATGGAATTAAGGCTATATTTGACCTGGAAGGATTCAGACTGGCCCATGCATTTCAAGTCACCCCAACTTTGGCCAGAAGAATTGCTGCAGTTATGACAGTAAGTTAACCTGTTTACAACTGTGATGTGTAGAAGGATTTCTGGCCACTATGTTCCTTGTGCTGGGAGGGCAATAAAGAGTAGTAGTTGTTATAAAAGATCCCCTACAAATGGCAGCAGCTTGTAGAAGCAGTCCATATACTGCCAATGTAGGGAAGCAGCCTGTATATACTGCCATTGTGCAGAGGCAGCCTGTATATACTGCCATTGTGTGGAGGCAGCCTTTATATACTGCCAGTGTGTGGAGGCAGCCTGTCTATACTGCCAGTGTGTGGAGGCAGCCTGTATATACTGCCAGTGTGTGGAGGCAGCCTGTATATACTGCCAGTGTGTGGAGGCAGCCTGTATATACTGCCAGTGTGTGGAGGCAGCCTGTATATACTGCCAGTGTGTGGAGGCAGCCTGTATATACTGCCAGTGTGTGGAGGCAGCCTGTATATACTGCCAGTGTGTGGAGGCAGCCTGTATATACTGCCAGTGTGTGGAGGCAGCCTGTATATACTGCCAGTGTGTGGAGGCAGCCTGTATATACTGCCAGTGTGTGGAGGCAGCCTGTATATACTGCCAGTGTGTGGAGGCAGCCTGTATATACTGCCAGTGTGTGGAGGCAGCCTGTATATA